>NC_057813.1:596082937-596382937 GCF_018294505.1 Triticum aestivum
TGAATTAGCTATTTTTAGAAGGATCTATTTGTAAATTGGTTGGGTTTATGTGTCTACAGATTGGTGATCTACACTTCTCTTCATTAGCGGCGGTTGCTGCTCTGATGCGCGGGTCCTATGAGACCTTAGCACGACAATTTCTCGACTGTCTACAACAACGAGTTTTGCGCGGCTCCGGTGAAGGAGGGGCGATGACGGCGGCGCGCCTTCGGCTCGCTCCAGTGCTTGTACTCATCGCTAGGCGGTCAATTACCCTGAATGTAATTTTTATTATTTCTAGTGTTCTTTGTACTACCATGACAGTTGATGAATACTCCCCCCATTCCTAAATATTTGTCTTTCTAGACATTTCAACAAGTGACTACATACGGAGCAAAATGAGTGAATCTACACTATAAAATATGTCTATATACATCTGTATGTGGTAGTCCATTTGAAATATCTAAAAAGACAAACATTTAGGAACGGAAGGAGTAGATTGGAAGTTTCTCGCAAAAAAAACCATGCTAAGGGCGTTGGAGGAAAAAACATATATGCAGCTAAATTGTATTTATTCACGTAGAATCAGGAGAAAAAACCCGAAGATCCCATCCGATCGTTTTCCAATCATGCGGTTTCTTTCCTTCTGTTGCGCCGACTGTTGCCCTGTTTGTTGCTACATTATAGCGTTCCCTTCCCTCCTTGTTTGTCTTCCGTGACTTACCGATCACTGCAACACAGCTCAGCAATTGACCACGGCACTGTCTAGCCGCAAATGATTCATTTCTATATTCTCTGAAGTTCGCTAACTATACATACATATTTCACATGATTCTGTGTTGATATATAAATTAGGCTGCATTTTGGTACAAGAATCACTTCGTACTGTATTGTTTTGGATGCCGATTTCTAGCCTAGATCACTTGGGTTCAAGTCCTACATAGCACAGGTTTTTAATAATTTTCTCCTGATTTTTTTTGGGAAGTCGGAGCTTTATTGATTACTCATGGGTAATACACTCGCGGGCAATTACATCGCGAAGGAATTCTGGAATAAAGTTGATCCAGAGACACCTCCTACATACCTCACTAGCCTGCTTAGCGCTAAGATGAGCTGCCGTATTGTCTTCTCTTCTTACAAAAGAAATAGATAAACTAATGAAGTTCCCGCATAGCTCCTTAATCTCTTGAAGAGGTTTTGCTATATCAGCTCTCGCAAAATCCTGAGATTCCCAGAGGTTCACTACATCAAGTGCATCACTTTCAACCAGTATTCGCCTCCATCCCCAAAGCCAGAACCACAGCATCCAACATTGCCATTGCTTCCATCATCCTGGCTGAATTAACATGTTCATACCATCTTGCTTGGGCTCGAATAAGTTTCCCAGTATGGTCACGCACAACTAGGCCAGTACCACCTTGGCCGAGTAGCTCATGGAACTGGGCATCTGTATTGAGCTTAAGACATTCAGTTGGTGGCACTTTCCAACATTCAGGTACACGGTGTGTAGGCGTCACTTGCTCTTTACCCAGCTGGGAAAGATCTGCAGCTATGTCAATTGTCCAACGGACTAATTGATCAATTGTTAAAAATGTTTACAATAATATTAACTGTTGTTAAACATGGGAAGAGGTGAAACATAAGTAAACTAACTATTTAGGCAAGTTTAAATGAGGCCGGAAACAACAAACAATAATTCCGGAAAATTCTCATGTCCATATTTTGAATTAGCTACTTTTCTGCCCTAAAACATATTTTTGATGTTGTTAAACAGTAAAACAAAGTGCACCAAGTTAACCTATGCATTTTTCTACCCCATTTTCATATAAAGTTTGTTTAATTTGAAGCTACGGTTAATTAGTTATGAAATAAATCATTTTAGCATGCGATTTATACAAAATAATAGCAAACAGCAAGTTAAACATTTTTAACATAGATGAAAGTAGCAGATTCTATGGGTGTATATAGCAACGAATTGGAACCGTTGGATGGTTAACGTGTGGTGCGGAGCATTGTTGGGAGCACAAGCACGGGAGCGGGCAAACCTCGTCGAATGTTTTTAGATTTTGCTGACACTCCATCACTGACCATAGGACGCACCTGTCATATTTTGATTCAAAAAGCAGATCAATCAAACCGTTAGTACTTTCGGCACAAAAAAATTCCTCAAAATGATGTTTTTGTAAACCGTTATCAATTTGGTGGTTTTTTTATATGTCGCTTGCAATTTTGGTGGGTTTTTGGCAATTTACTAGCTATGCCGCCTACCTCTACATTGCCACCGGCTCCTATGGCATCACGAGGAGCTAAGGACCTGTCACATATAAAATATTTCCCAAATTTGAAATGTTAAAAAAAAGTTATTAGGGTCAAATTTTCTTTTATTTTGAAAATTTGCTTCTGATTGATTGATTAGGAACTGATTTAATTAAGTGAAATTGTGGCTCAAATAAAACTTTGAAATTATTCAGAACCCTAAATTATCATCTAGGGATTATTTATAAAGGCCAAAATTGGGCTAAAAAATGTGTGTGACCTTCCCTATAATATTTTGGGTTGACAATTTCATAAGTCTCAAACATTATTGAAACCCTAAATTAAAATTGATAATTAAATTGAACCCTAAAAGTACTTAGGGAATAAATTGATATCCCAAAATAGGGTGATAATTTAAATATATAATTTTGGCTGAAAAATATTTTTGTGAAGTTCCAAATAACAATTTGAGTCTCCGCAAATTTTTCCAAGATGATTACAATTTTCCGCAACTCAAATTGTCCTTAAACAAAAGGGAATAATTATTATTTTCAAAACAAGGTTGTGTCTTTTATTTTGGCAGGAAATCGTTTTCTTTAAACTCAAAATATTAAATTGGGCCTCTGTAAATTTTTCCTAAAGGATTTGGAACACATTTGATTTTTGAATCAAATATAAACTAAAAAAACACCCGGGGCACCTCTGTTTGTCAACGTATTACGCGCGCACCACACAAACTTTTATCGAGTTCCAAAGCAGAGCGCTACCCACTAGCTCTTACGCGTACTTGCTCGATCTCGGCGTCAGGCCATGATGCACGACCTAGTTTCGGATTGCTAATGGTTCCTTGCTACCGTAATTGCGGTATCCTATTTGCCGCGTAGGTTGGCAGATAGAGACCCCGATCAATCGCGCACCCATCTTCCGCGCTTGCACGCTATATCGTTGGGCCAGTGCGGATGGCTGGGTTTTCCTCCCACCATTTTTGGGAAGGTTCAACCGGTTTTTCCTTTTCTGGTTTTCTTTTTTATTCTTTTTTCCATTTTTAAAATTCGGATTTTTTTTAATTTAGGAACTAATTTTAAAATTCAAGAACATTTTTTAAATTCGTGACATTTTTAAATTCGTGAACATTTTGCTGAATCGCCAAAGATTTTTTGCAATTTGGGAACTTTTTTTAATTTGTTTTTTGTTCGGCCAATATTTTAGAATTTTGAAATTTGTGAACGTTTTTTAATTCAAAACTATCTTTTAAGATTTGCACATTTTCCAAATTTGTGAATATATTTTAAAATCCAAGTATATTTTTAAAATTCGTGAACATTTTTTAGAGTTCAGAATATTTTTGATATTGAGGAAAAATATAAATTCATGAACATTTTTTGCAATTAGGGCCTTTTTCAAAATCGTGAAGGTTTACTAAAGTTCAGATTTTTTTTTGAAATCCCAAGTATTTTTGAAAGTAGCAAAAATCAGAAAATAAAAACCAAAAGGTCTATATCTATTCTATACCTACTTATATTTTTACCAATAAAGGAAGTCTCTCTCATGTTTCTGTTAATCAACCCGTAGTCCACTTTTAAGTCAGATTTCGCCTTTTCAAAAAAAACTATTATTTCTGTTAATCAATCTGCATGCAAATTTTAACTCATAATTTTGCTTTTGTAGGAAACCCCTTGATTTTTGGCTTAATCTCGTAATACATATCAAATGTCTTTTTAAATGTCCATATCTCTTAAACCATAACTCGAAATTTAACATGTTAAATATGTAGTTTGATCAGACAAATGTGGAGAAGCTAAGTATGATGTTATTTTACCTGTTAACCGTTTAAAAATGTTATTTAAGGTGCAACCTCAATCAATAGCGCATGATCAATATTTCTTTCATATCGGTGTCGATCCAGATTGAAAATGAACACCTTAGCAAAACCAGGATGAGAAACAAAAAAACATCTATAACCATGCATGCATACCTCGCCAAAACATCACACAAAAAAGCAGGTTTATCATCTTATGCCAAGAGAGGGGCGCCTTAGAATTGGCCATATTCAAACGTTGTGATTGTGTCACCATTGAGGCCACCGTCGATGAGGGTGGGAACGAGGATAAGTGGTAACACGGATTGGGATGCCATGTGTTGAAATAAAGAGCGTGAACCTATTGGAGTATGGAGTCATGATTATTAGGTTAGGGGAGTGTGTTATTTTTTTTACCAGTTGTAACACACAGACTCTTTTACTGGTAATAATGAAGAAAAGCACATACGGATCCACTGGGCACTACAGCTGCAAGCTTGGCAACACGGTTGGAGGCTACTTCGGTGATGTCTGTCGTATCCCCAAGGAGTGTTTCACTGAATCCTTTGAACTCCGTTTTGATTTCAATGAGAAATGCGATCAGGGCGAGGCCCTTTTTGTCTTAATAAATACAGTAACTGCAGGAATGTACATTAGCTATCCATAACATGAAAAAAAGTGAGCAAGAAGCAGTTTACAAATATTCCCTCCGTTTTTAAATACAAGTCTTTGTAGAAATTTCACTATGAATCACATACGGATGTATATAGATCATGGTTTTCAATTTCAGTTTCAGAAAAATTTCAGCACCAACCGAAATCACTGAAATTCAGTGATTTCAGTTTCCATTTCAGCCAAATGACCGACATATTCCCTTGAATTCATTTAAAATTTTGAAAAAATTAAAAAATATTTGAAAAATATTGGTCAAGTAAAATTTGTTTAGCTTGTTTAGTGTCTAATCACTTGAATTCTAAATACTTGTTTAGTGTCTAGATACATTCGGGTCTAAATAAATATGAGTCAAGTAATTTGGAATGGAGGGAGTAGTGTATAGTGAAATCTCTACAAAGACTTGTACTATCTAGGAACAGAGGGAGTAGAACTAAGAACACATGCAAAGAACTAAGTTCACATCCGAGAAACTCGCAATAGCATGTTACATGTCTTGCAAAAAAAAAGAAAGACAAAGGTCCTCTCGTCACTATCACAGTATCGCTAGTGTATATGTACTTTTATAGTGTACCAACTCCCAGAAACGGGGGCATAGTACATTGGTACATGAGATTCATCTGTACAACGAAGATAGTCACGTGCTCGACTTGTTCGTCCATAAATTGAAATTATTCATCAATAAGTACAGAGGACCCTACAAGTAAAAACTGTCCGGAAAAAGTAAGTCCACAATGACGAAACAGGAAATAATTCTGAATATACTATTGAAAATTCCCAGCGGCGATGATTGGTCTCTCAAATCCGTGCATCTTCAACATATGAAAAGTAGGAGGATCACAATGTAGAGACCGAGGATTTACAAAAGATGGAAAAACCTGTCAACAAATACACTCCGTACTAAATTTCACCGCTCCAAGGCAGCCTGCATGTGTCGTATTCCACATCATTATGGTGGCTAGCGTGTGTGAGTCCATTCCAGTCTTCTGAATCACAAGTTAAACATGTGGAGCTTTGGGAGTTAAGGACCTCACATCTGTGTACGTGGACTATCTACCTTCAAGAAACCGAGTACCTGCAACCAACAACCAACATAACACCTCGTCAACTTGATGCTCAATTTGCACTTGCAAATGGCAGATATGTATAACTCACTAACCGGTTTCATACAAGTAGGGCTGCAAACGAGTCGAGCTCGAGCGAGTTGGAGTTGGCTCAGCTCAACTCATATTAAAATTCGAGCGAGCTCAAACTAAGTGAAGATCATGACCGAGTTGTAGAACATGACTCGTGCTCAGGTTGTAACGATCTCGAGTTGATCTCGAGCTAGTTTCGAGCTAAATGTGATGGTAAAAATTATAAATCTATGATGAAAAATAAAAAAAATTAAGGTGAATATGTTGGGAAGCTTTGCCAAAAAAATTAGGATATTTAACACATAGTCAACCACGTGCCATAATTAGGCCTAAATCTTCTCCGCATTTAACTAAGTTTACATGTTCGTTGGTAAATAAAATGGAGAAAAATTATGGACAATTTATATGGTAATAAATTATCTTATTTTCATTTAATATATGATATTGATCGTTTAATGTAATGATATTCTATCGAGCTATCGAGCTAAAATCGAGCAAGCCAACATTGACTCAAGATCGGCTCGTTTCTCGATCGAGTTACATAAAGAGTTCAAACTCAGCTCATTTCTTTTCGAGTCGATCTCGATTCGAGTCAAAAAATGAGTCGATCTCGAGCGGCTCACGAGCCTCGAGCTTTTCTTGCAGCCCTACATACAAGGCCGTGAGCTTGCCCTGTGGTGAATGCACATGAATGCAACTGTTGGGGAGCGTGTTCCTCTCGAGTCATCTGCAATGTCATGAGAAGGATCCACTAGCTCTTTCATGTTGTTCAGCGGTTTTGCCTATACAGTTGATCAAGAATGGGCTGACAATTCGAGAAGCAAAAGTCCATATGAAAACACAGAAATCTTCTCATTATGATCCCACGCATGCAAGTACTCTGGAGCCATATGCCTGTATTAAGGGTGTAAAGTTACAGTTAAAACAACAACCACATTACTGTTTTGGTCTTCTGGCTAATATGGAATTATCATTAGGCTATCGTAATTCAATGGGGAACAGACACGATTTTTCAAAAAGCTACTCTGCAAGCCCAAAAATCAGAGATCCGCACAAGGGAGCAAACATGCCGCACTTGACATCCCTAGAAATCACAGAACAGTGTGACAGACGAACACAGAAGATATACCTTAGATTGATACTCCAATTAAGAGCATGAAGTCTTGGCATCTCTGAATTAGGCATCAATGTAAAGCCTTCACGTAGGTTACACAGTCATCCAGAGATTCCAATTTCCAAGTGCAATGACTGAACCCAACCTTTCACTTGAGGGTGCTCTTTGCACTTGATCAGCTAAACGGCATTTCATCACTAGACTAATAACACCTCAAGTTATACTCTCGTACCTATTTGATTTAGAAAAATGGTGATGCTTCAGAACTAGCGTACCTATTTGAGATAGCCCTGGAACCAGGTGGCATGATGGCAGACCCACTGGCACCACAAGGGCAGAGAGGAAGGAGACTAGGAATATATTGATTTACCATGCTTAATGAAAATCTATACAATCGTGCATATATTCAGATTTCTAGTTGATGGTCAAGATGCAACTTGTGCTGCAATTTACTCTTAGGAATTAAAGTACTGAACTAGTTGTCACTTTGCCAAGTATCTCTGAGAGAGAGAGAGAGAGAGAGAGAGTATTTGAGTTCAAATGAGTGCCTGTCTTGTAGAACGTGTTACCGCAACAAACTATCGTGTTTCGTGTTGTCAAAGTCTCACCACGGACGATGTCTGATGTCTCAATGTGGCAAAATGCAATCCAAACCACTGTTCTTTGTTGGCCAAGATTTGAAAGTATATCAAACATAGCTAAACAACAAGAAATCTTACTTCATTTACAAATGTATGATGTTCTTCTACAGCCTCCGATGCGGGACTATAATTTCTGAACATAACATGTTTTATAGAAAACAATAAGCATGGACAACGTAAAATAATTATGCAAAATGAATAAATTGTACTTTCGCACATATTAGTCATCAAGAATTCTAAAGGTTGACTCTATGCACCCCACAGTGGCATACATTCGAGGACAAAGGTAGTAGTAAACAAGTCTATCTACATATCTATTTTTTACAAAGTAAGTCTGTACCTATCCAATAATTTTTAAGTTTAATTCTTTCAAGTTGATACGTCATTTCACACCACACTAAATGCTCTGATATGAATCACTACATAAATAGGAGTAATAGAGGTAGACTGGTTTATATCATTCAAAAATAAACTTCTGCAATGTAAAAGAACTGTACGGCATCTATACCACCAAAATATGGCAATCAAAGAATGACAGGTATAATTGATTACCCCCAAAGCAAAGCAAGCAATGAGACTCCATAAGCCCTAGGTTTGGGTGAGCCTGACACTGACTATCTGCATAAAAGGGAAGGATGATGCTTCTGTAACATCAACATAAGAAGATAACCAAATGCATAGTAAAGCAAATGTATCACATAGAATGGAGAAGCCATGCAGTACATACCTCCCAACTGCATGACGAGAAAGTGCCTTTGATTTGAATATGAATTGGTACGATAATCCTGTTTCTGACAAACTGATCAGCTTGAGCAACATGTATTGGCGTTTAGCTGATCAAACGGCATCCTAACTGGATGTTGCTCATCTCAAGTCAGTTATGTACAGCGCGGTGCTGCATGCAACCTGCACATGTGCCTCGCTAATATCAAAATTGCACATGTCTTCCTGGCAAAAAAAGGAAGGGATTACCTTTTAGTTAATTGATGCCTTGATCGAAGTTTTGTACTGTACAACTTTCTCAACAAAGTATCTGCTTTATTGGACTACTACAATCAATAATTGATCATATTTGCTAAATCGTGACAAGTCTAACAACCAATATATTTTGCAGGTTTAAAAAAGATCAATTATGCCATGAATGGGTGGAGCTTTCAGCAGATTCAAAACCATATAGGGACATGTGACATGGTTAGTTTCTATGGTGAAGGATGATACAGGTTGTGATTTGTAAACAACGTGACAATTTGTAGGCAAGATTTCCATGGAACGGAAAATCAGGAAAGGAAGGTGTACTGATGGGCAGAAAATTATGTCAACTAAGTTTTAGCAATAACATGTTTGGATAAATATATAGTACTCCACATGATTTGTGTGGACACTTACCATTGGACTGAAAGTTACAGACGAAATGTGTGGCCAATGAAACACACCATCTATTAGCATGAACATATCAGTCAAGCTGACTCAAAGAGCTTCTCCTCGGAGTTCACCAACCAGACTGCCAGATGCCTCATGCAAGCCATTGGTCACCATAGCATGTGTCTGAGAACTTATGGAACAGTGTTTATTCTCCATGGTAGACAGCATCTGAGAACATATATCAACATAACCACCTTTGAGCAAACCATCATTTAGAATTTTCCATGCAACTTCATCATGATTATAGCCCAGTTCAAGCAAGTCACAGAACAGTGATTTAGCCTTCTCAAATTCTCCCTCGTTACAAAGTCCCAGTATAAGAAGCTGGTATGATTCAAGATGAGGCTGAAACCTGTGTTGTATCATGTTGTGCACAAATGAAGAGGCCTTCTCAAAGGACTTGGTATCACAACAGCACTTGATAAGTAATTTGTATATCTCTTCATTAGGTGGTATATCTTTACTGCACATATGATCAAAAAGAATACATGATTCTTCAATGCGGTTGGCTTTGCAGAATCCTGCAATGAGAGAACTGTATGTCGTTATTGTGGGATTCAAACCATGTTTTGATATCCTTTCAAGAAACTGCCAAACAGTATCCAACTCTATGAAGTTCCACATGCCGGAGGTGTCTGCATAACGGAAATTAAAATTCTCTTTTAGAAGATGCTTGAGCAGAATGCAGTAGGTCGCATAATCTGGCTCACATGATGCATCCATCATGCGCTTCAGAGTATGAAATGCACGATCAATATATCCCATATTCCCACAGCCATCAATGAATGTGTTGTAGGTCACTGCATCACGGGCAACACCTTCTCTCTCCATTTCCACAATTAAGTTCTCAGCCTCCTCCACTCGACCTTCCTTGCAGAATGAGTTAATGAATACAGTATATGTGGTTGCACTTGGCTTGTGACCTGATGAAACCATTTCATCGTACATCCTTTTAGCATGGTCATGCTTCCCTTCTCTGAGCATTTCGTTGATTAGAGTTGTATAAGCAAAAATGGTACATTTTATTCCCCTTTGAGTCATTTGATCCAGTATCGGCAAAGCTTCCTGCAGCTTCTTTTCTTTGCATAAAGCATGCAGCAGTACACTATACGTGTACGAATCTGGTGTGCAGCCCTCACCAATCATGCTGTCTAAGAGGGTGGCGGCAATGTCACTTTTGCCTGCCTTGCTGAACCCATCAATTAAAATAGTATAGAGTATCTTGGTTAGGGCTACTCCTTTTCTAACAAGAAATGAATAAGCTTCTTCAGCCCTTCCAGCTTTGCACAGTGCACCAGTTAAGATGCCGTATAATTGGTCATCGGGTGTCAGATCATTCTGCTCCATCATTTCAAGTAACCTGAAAGCATTATCAAATTCATGCTGATTGCACTGGCCTTGAACCAAAGCGGTATAGGTGATAACGTTGGGAAGTATTCCATCTTTTTGCATTTTAGTTATCAGCGCCATTGCGTTGTGAAGTTTCTTATCCTGAATTAACCCATACATCAGAGAGTTGTAGGTCCATGTATTTGGCTGGCAATCATCGCGTTCCATCATTTTCAAGACCTCTAGTGCGAAATCAACCTTCCCAATCTTGCAAAAGCCATCAATTACAGATGTGTAGGTGAACACATTTGGAACCAAACCAGTTGCCGAAATTTCAGCTAACAACTCCTTCGCCTCTTTTAACCTATCCTTCTTAATGAGGCTATTGATCAACTTCCCATAAACATGTATATCAAGTTTACACTTACTCAGCATCATATTATTTTTCACCCTGAGTGCATCATCAATCCTTTCAGCTTTGCAGTACCCATCGATCAGGATAGTGAATGTGACAACCGTAGGTGTAAAACCTCCTTTAACAGCACTATCCAGCAATTGCTCAGCTTCATCCATCTTCCCATCACAGAGGCCATGAATTAAAGTGCCGTATGTCCAATCATTCGGGTGGCACCCATTTCCTTCCATCAGCTCCTTAATCCCCAATGCATCCTGCATCCTTCCTGCCTTACAGTAGCCTACGATCATTGCATTATATGTCATAACACTTGGAGCAACACCTCCCCGAGACATCTCATCAAGCAACATCCTGGCGTCAGCAACCCTGCCCTCCTTACATAGGCCGCCGATCAGGAACATGTATGTGTGTGAATTTGGGGAGCACCCATCACCCCTCATCATCAAAAACAGCACGAGTGCCTCCCTTACACGCCGCGCCTCGCACAGGCCCTGAATCAAAATGGTGTAGGAGTACTCATTTCTCTGGCAACCGACCAGCGGCATCATCAGCAACAGCCAGCAGGCCCGCCTCAGGTTGCCCGTCCGGCAGTAACCCAGCACCAGCGCGTTACATGTGAACGTGTCCGGCTCCAGCCCACACTCCAGCAACAGCTTGAAGTACCGGTGCGCCTTGGGGAGGTCACCCTCCTTGCAGTAGGACTTAATCATGGCGTTGTACGTCTTGGTGTCCGGCAGCAGCCCGTCCCCGACGAGCTGCGAGTAGACCCTCTCCATCTCCTCCGTCATGTCGAAGCGCGCGAGCGACCTGAGCGCGAAGTTGTAGCAGGCCGGGGACAGCGCGTGGCGCGCGGCACCCGTTCGGCAGATTGCCCGCAAGGCGTCGGCGGAGACGCGCGTGTCCTCGGCGCTCCGCGAGCAGCCGAACATGGAGAAGACGAGCTGCTCGTAGCGCGCGGGGGAGCGCCAGCGCGAGAGGAGGTGGAGGAGCGCGGCGTGGGAGGCGGCGGTGTGGCGGAAGCCCTGGCGGCGCGCGACCCAGTCGAAGAAGGCGAGCGCCGTGGCCGGGTCCGGGGCGGCCGAGGGGGCGCGGAAGAGGTCGGCGACGAGGGCCGGCGTGACGGAGGGCGCCAGGCGCTTGTAGGCCCGGCCCTTGTTCCAGCGGCGCGTGGAGAGGACGCGGCCGAGCTCCGCGACGAGGTCGGGGGTGGAGGTGGATGGGGATGGGGATGGGGATGCGGGCGCGGATGCGGCGGCCGCGGCGCGCTGGGAGAGGGGCGGGAGGCGGCGCATGGCGGCGGGGTTTAGGGTTTTGCGGCGGCGGGAGCGTGTGAGGGGGTTAGTGGGGGTTTAGCCGCGCACCGGCGCGGAGGGGGAAGGGGGCGGAGGAGGCGGCCGTGCTTCGCTGGCTTTTCTTTCTTTTTCCCCAATCCGCTCTGGTGGTCTGGACTCTGGTCCGTTCGGCGCGACCCGGCCGAACCGGAGGCCCCGCTTACTGCACAGCATGCGCGGCGCGCTGATCTGCGCCGTTGCCTGGATCCGACGGCCCGCACGCTCCCGTCTCCGCCCCCAGCCAGAAATTCCCCACTCCCTTCCCCGGTCCGACTCCGGCCGCCATGCGGCGCCTGCTCCAGCTCCGAGTCGCCTTCCGCAACTGGAGCCCTGTCAGATCCCGGGTGTCAACTAAGCGAATTTCAGAGAGATCGAACTAGAGGAAGGGGATTTGAGATCCAGAATTTGTATGGATATTGTAAGATATATGTCTATAGGGTATTTCTTCTGCTCAAAGGCAAGAATAGGATCAATTCACGCTACCTACTCAGCCACAGCCCGACTCACTTATAGGCGAGAAAGTTACAGTTCACTGTAGCGACAACATAAGATGAAAAGTAAAACAGTAGATGCATCCGACGGTCGACAGCGTAAGTAACTTGAGCTGCTCGATGGCGACCGTCTGATGGGGCTCGAAGCGATACCAGCTCGATGGAGGTCGTTAACTGAAGATGACACTTGGTTTGGGTTCAGAACAGCTGATGCCTGACATTGCCCCTGTCTGAGACTCGATGTGTCCTCACGGCGATTATGAGACTGATCTCCATGCTTGAGCTGTCGAACGAAAGAACGCTGGAAATGTATGCTTTATGAATTCATCATCTTCCCAGGTAGCATCTTCGGGTGCCATGTTTTCCCACTGAATCAGCCATTGAACAACAGGCAGGTTGTGTCTTGGTACTTGTCTCACTTCAAGCACCATAGTTGGTTCGGTTTTGATTGAACCATCCTCATTGACCATTGGCAGATCTGGACTAGGGATAGATTTCTTCCCCAAATGCTTCTTCAACTGTCTGACATGAAAGATTGGGTGTATCTTGACATGTGCCGGAAATTGGAGTTTGTAAGCAGAGTTACCAATTCTATGAACTACACTGAAAAGACCATAATATTTGTTCTGTAGTTTCAAGGTACCTCGAAAACCAAATGTTGCTAGTCGGTATGGAGCCATTTTCAAGTATACTAGGTCTCCATGTTGAAATTGTCTCTCACTTCTTTTTAAATCTGCATACCTCTTCATCCTATTTTGAGCTTGAGATAAATTTGCCTTGAGTTGATCTAACATGTGTTGTTTAGCCGATAAAAATTCCTGAGCTTCCAAGTCTGCTGGACCAGGGATGGCCAACTCACAAATTAAAGGAGGAGGAAATCCATATAAAGCCTGGAACGGTGACATTTTCAGAGCTGTATGGTAAGTTGTATTGTATCAATATTCGGCAAGGGGCAGCCAAGATAGCCATTTCTTTGGTTCCAAAGTGGACATGCATCTCAGATATGTTTCTAAACATTGGTTGTCTCTCTTTGTTTGCCCGTCTGTTTGAGGGTGATATGCAGAACTGTATCTCAACTCCACTCTAAGTGCTGCAAATATGTCTCTCCACAACTGACTGGTGAATATCCTGTCTCTCTCCAAAATGATTAGCTTGGGAAGTCCATGCAACCTGATGATATGATCTACAAAAACCTGAGCCACACTATGAACAGTATAAGGATGTGAGAGGGCCAAGAAGTGGGAGTATTTTGTGAATCTATCTACCACCACTAAAATGACCTCTTTGCCTTGAGAATTAGGGAGACCTTCAATGAAATCCACAGAAATATGTTGCCACACCATGTCAGCCACCGGGAGGGGGTCTAATAGTCCAGGTTGAAGGCAATTTTCATGCTTTGCTCTCTGGTAAACTGTGCAAGATGCAATGTAAGTCTCCACATGTTGTTTCATGCCAGGACAATAGAATATGCCTTTTATCCTTTGATAAGTAGCTCTGATGCCAGAGTGGCCTCCTACTGGAGAACTATGCAATGCAGCAATGAGTTGTTCTTGCAAGTTTTTGTCATTGCCCACTAGTATCTTTCATTTATATCTGATAATACCAGCATGCAAGGTGTAATCTGTGACAGTCTCAGCTTTCTGCAGCAGTAATTTCTCTTGCAAAGCTTTTGTCACATGATCATTTCTGTAGCTTGTTATCAGATCTTCAACCCATAATGGAGTGACAGAGGAGATAGCCATACATTTAGGCCACATTCTAGACAGGGCATCTGCCACTCAGTACTCCCCTTCTTGTATTGGATTGTGAAATTAAATTCCAGCAGTTTCATCATCAATTTGTGTTGCACTCCCTTTGTAATTCTTTGATCAGTAATGAATTTCAAAGACTGTTGGTCAATCTTGATAATGACACTGTTCCCTAACAGGTAGTGTCTCCATTTCTTTAAAGCTTCCAGAATAGCAAGAGCTTCTTTCTCATAGGTGGAGAGTGCAGCATTTCTTGGACAAAGTGCAGAGCTGTAATAAGCAAGGGGCCTTCCTTGCTGCATAAGAACAGCACCAATGCCATGACCAGAAGCATCAGTCTCCAGAAGAAAAGGTTGCTTGAAATCTGGTAGGGCTAAAACTGGTGCAGAGATAAGGGCCTGTTGGAGTGTTTTAAAAGCCAGATCTTGCTCTGCCGTCCACTGGAATTGTCCCTTCTTCAGACTGTTGTGCAGTGGTTTGCAAATAATGCCATAGTTCTTGATAAACCTTCTATAGTACCCTGCCAAGCCCAAGAAACTCCTCAGCTTAGTTGCATCAGTAGGAGTAGGCCACTGAGATATAGCAGTGATATTTTAAGGATCTGTAGCAACACCTTCTCCAGAAACCACATGTCCCAAATACTACACTTTATCCACAGCAAACACACATTTGGACAACTTAGCGTATAGTTCATTTTCTCTGAGAATTTTTAGCACTTGTGCTAAATGATCCACATGCTCCACTAATGTTCTACTCAAAATGAGTATGTCATCAAAGAACACTAGCACAAACTTTCTATTGTAGTGTGCAAAGAGAAAATTCATGAGAGCTTGAAAAGTGCCAGGTGCGTTGGATAAGCCAAAAGGCATGAACAAATATTCATAGTGACCCAAGAATGTTCGAAAAGCAATTTTGTGTACGTCTTCAGGATTCATTCTGATTTGGTGGTAACCAGACCTTAGATCCAATTTAGAGAATACTTTAGCTCCATGCCGTTCATCCAATAAATCCTCAATCACCGGAATTGGGAATTTATTTTTGATTGTGACTGAATTCAATTTTCTGAAATCTGTGCACAGTCTCATAGTGTCGTTCTTTTTCTTCACTAGAAGCACAGGGGAAGCATAAGGGCTCTGGCTAGGTCTGATTAATTTGTTGTCCAACAAATGCTGAATCCGTTTTTCCATTTCTTCCTTCTGGTGATGGGGCACTCTATAAGGTATGGAGTGAGGGGGTTCCACTCCTGGCATCAAAGGAATTGTGTGGTCCAAAGCTCTACTAGGTGGTAGCTTTGTAGGCTCCTGGAACACATCCTTGTATTCTTCCAACAATTTGTTGGACTGCAGCTGGAATGCAGTGATTGGCAGGAGCTTCCATTAAGATGATGTTCAATTGTATAAGAAATCCTTGCATTCCTTTGTCCAACATTTTTGGGAGTTTCTTCGCCTGCATTTCTTTCACTTCTTCATTAGTATTGAAGATAGTTGTTGTGACTTTAGTCTGTCCTTCCACTGTAAAACTGAACTGATGCCTAGGAACATCAAAAGTGACTGGGCTGACAAGGGTGAACCAGTCATAACCCAGAATAATGTCACGGCTAGGTAAATCCAGAACTTTGAAAGAGTGTTGCATTCCTAGTTTAGCAATCTGGAAAGGGCAATTTGGTACTACAGTTGCAGATATTAGTGTACCTCCACCCGCAATGGAAATTTCTCTAGGTTTTCTGGGCAGCATATGACAGTTTGATTTAATTGCAAACTTTTCATTCATGAAAGAGGAGGAACTTCTAGAGTCTAGTAGAGCTATAGCTCTCTTACCATTAACAGATATAATTACTGTTGGGGTTTGCACCGTTGACTGATGACCCAGGGCATAAGCAGAGATAAAAATTGCTTGTTCATGTTGCTCCTCTATATTTTCTGATTGTTCTGGATGTGGCTCTTCTTGTTCTAGTGGGCCAGTATCATCCACCTCTTGTTGCATGAGATGCACATTAGGAATAAGAGTGCATTTATGCCCATGTACCCATTTGTCGCCACATCTCCAGCAGTCACCAGCTTTTCTTATCCTCTGAGCAGTATTGTTGACATTGTCTGCAGATTTAGTGCCAGTTGGAGCCTGAGGTAACACATGAGTGTGTAGCTGTTTAGATAAGCTGGCACTTGTATTCTTCTGATAGTAGTTGTTATAAGGCACAAATGCCTTTTTCTGAATAACAGACACAGGTGGGTGACAAGGTTCAATGTCCCTTGCCAAGCAATAGGCATCACTGAGAGTTCGAGGTCTCACTACTAGGGAAAAGCCTATACACAGAATCTTACCAGCAGCGCGCTCCAAAATAACTCGCTGCTGCTAACTAGCAGTAGCGCGGACAGACGAAACCCGCTGCTGAGACAAATATAGCAGTAGCGCGTCACCCCAAAGACGCGCTGCTGCTATAATTCCTACGAGGCCGCCGCGAGGGTAGTTATAGCAGCAACGTGTTAAGGTGATGCGCGCTACTGCTACATGGCATAATAGCAGCGCATTTCTCTGATAAGCGCTACTGCTAAGTTTCCTACAAAAATTTAGTCCCACCTCGCTCCGTGAAGAGAGTTTCTACCACCTTAAATATGTTACTTCTCACACTTTGACAAGCACTTGATCTTCATTGAACTCTATGTGTAGAATTTGTGGCTGCAATATGAGTCTTCACCTGTTCCTAAACCGGTGAGGACTCATATTGTCAAATCAGATTGTACACAAAAAGATCGTTGATGATCAATGTGTTTTTGATATATTGAACAAAGTCTATTTTTACATGCTGACACATAGCAGTAGCGCTTTACTGTGAAAGGCGCTGCTGCTAGGTAGCTTAGTAGTAGCGTCTTTTCCTGAAGAGCGCTACTGCTAAGCCATTCATCTCCCTCATCTCCTCCATTCGGATCCACTCACACACACAGCCACTCAATCCTCTCTGATCCGTCTGCACCGCGCGCCCCCGTCGCCCCTCCTCCGTCTGCGCCGCGCGCCGTCACCTCCTCCTCCTTGCTGGACTCGGTACCGGCCTCCTCCTCCGTCCTCCCTCTCCACTCGCCGCTGGACGGCCCCTCCTCGCTCCGCCTTCCTCCTTCGTCCTTCCTCAACTGGCCGCGCCGACCGGCCCCTCCTCGCTGTGCCTTCCTCCTCCGTCCTCCCTCAACTGGCCGCGCCGGCCAGCCCCTCCTCGCTCCGCCTTCCTCCTCCATCCTAGTAGGCTAGTTGATTTAGTTGACTTAGAACATTTTGATTTAGTTGATTTAGTAGGCTAGTTGATTTAGTTGACTTAGAACATTTTGATTTAGTTGATTTAGTAGGCTAGTTGATTTAGTTGACTTAAAACATTTTGATTTAGTTGTTTAGTAGGCTAGTTGATTTACTTGACTTAGAACATTTTGATTTAGTTGATTTAGTAGGCTAGTTGATTTAGTTGACTTAGAACATTTTGATTTGGTTGATTTAGTAGGCTAGTTGATTTAGTTGACTTAGAACATTTTGATTTAGTTGATTTAGTAGGCTAGTTGATTTAGTTCACTTAGAACATTTTGATTTAGTTGATCGTTAATCCTTTGCTCATATTGCTTTAGGAAGAATGGCGCCACCACCACCACCACTATGTCAACTGTGCAAGTCAAGATGCGCCAGCAGCCTTGCAACTGGCAAGTTGTTCGGCATCTACTTCCAGCCGAGTTTTCGTCATGCGGCGGTAAGAAATTAGATGAAATGTAATAACTATTTTATTTTTAGTGTTGACATTACTGCATTGTGTCACTTTGCTTATTTTACACAAATCGTCCCATGCAATGTGAGGTTGAAATTCAACAAGCTGACAGGAGACACTGTGACATTTGAGGCTCCTGGGGGGCGTACACTATGGAGGTCGAGAAAGGACGCAATATGTCGCAGATTGGAGGAGATGGATGGGCCCATTTCGTCGCTCGCATGCATCTTACTGGTGGTGAGTTGATCAGCTTCAACTTCCGAGCAGAAAGACCCAAGCTAGCTGTCATTTATCTCAACCTGGTGGAAGATGATGAAGATGACGAAGATGATGAAGATGATGAAGATAATGAGGACCCACTCGATGAAGATGATGAGGACCCACTTCATGAAGCCATCGTAGCTCAAAGAACAAGGCTGAGTGAGGAGGAGGTGTGCAACCTGTGGGACATAATTCCGCCATGTGCTGACTTTGTCGGGGTGCCATTCGTGACCCGCTTGACAAATACCATGGTTGATCGACATGATATGGTATGTTGTACTTACAAATGCAAATTAATAGTGTGAATTACTTAGTGTACAGTCCAATGATATGGTATGTTGTGTGGAATCTAGTCGATGATATATATGTTTTAGTGTAGAGTTCGATCACATGCTTATTAATTGATATGTTTTTCTTATTCAGAAATTGGCAAAGAGCATATCTGTGAGTTATGGTATCGAGCCTGATGAAGAAGGCTCAGCTGGACTACGCCTTACTGCAAGGGGCTCCGTCACAACCTGTACTTACCGCGTGGACACGGACGGTCGCACACACTTAAACTTGGTTGGGTGGAAGAAATTCCTCGATGGCAAGAATCTTCGTGTTGGACAGGCCATCCTAATTACTATCAGGAACACCAACTGCCCAGGCTTGAGGATGATGATTGTCTTCGATATCATCTAGAACTACATATGTGTGTGTGGCTATATCATCTAGAACTACATATGTGTGTGTGGCTATATCATCTAGAACTACATATGTGTGTGTGGCTATATCATCTAGAACTACATATGATGATCGTCGTCGATATCATCTAGAACTACATATGATGATGGTCGTTGATATGACCTTGTACTGCTTGAGGATGCATGTTGGCTATGCATGAAATTGTTATCTAGTACTCCCTTCGTTCCAAATTACTCGTCGTGGTTTGAACTAAAACCACGACGAGTAATTTGGAACGAAGGGAGTACTACCGTACCTAGTAATGGTTTATGAATTTGATATCTACTAGCAGTACCTAGTATCTAGTATCTGAAAGGAGAACTGAAATGAGAAAATGATGAAAGATATAGCAGTAGCGAGGGATGGCGAAATTGCTACAGCTAGATAATAGTAGCGCGTTCCCAAAAAGCGCTGCTGATATCGTCAACAGTAGTAGCGCGGGTTAGGACCGCGCTACTACTATGAGTTAGCTGTAGCGCCTTATTAGGAGCGCGGCCACCCGCGCTGCTGCTAGCCTAAAAACCTGCGCTGCTGCTAGCCTTTTCCCTAGTAGTGTCTCAATAGTCTTATCTGATACTTGATGCCCTCTCTCATGCCATTCACATAACACCTGACAAACTAGAGTTCATTTAATTCTGGATTTTCATCTTGCATATCAGCCATTAGGTCCTCAAACTGCTTGGTATAGTCAGATATAGTGCTGTTGTTTTGTTTCAGATTATTGAACTTTTCTGTCAGATCATAAGTGCCCTGTTGAGAGAATATCTTCACAATTTCTTTGCCAAAATCTTTCCATGTCAAATGCTTTTTAAGCAGACCAGACCTTCTTAACCAAATATTAGCCTCTCCACTTATATACATCTATGCTAAGGATACTTTGTATTCTTCAGGAGCACCAAACATTTGAAAGTATTTGTTACATTGTCTCAAACATCCCACAGGATCCTCTCCAAAGAATTTAGGAAATTCCAGTTTAGGACCTTTTGTCATAGCCTTCATGAATTGGGCATGCATGTCCTGCTCATATGTTCTGTAATATCCTTGCCATAGTTGCCTCTCCCTGTTTCGAAAATGTTGAAATGCAGGGGTGTGACCTGGATCTCTTTGGGATAGAGGAGTGCCCACTTGACTAGAGGAATCCATTCTTCTTGATTGAGCAAATCCAGGTGGAACATTGGGTCTGTTAGTGCGAATAGGTGGCAAATTTTGCAAGTGCAATTCCTCAGCCAGTCTAGTCTTTTCCTTCTCTTCCTCTAGCTGTTTCTGTAATTGTTCAGTTCTGTCAGGCTGTAAATGAGTAGTTGCTCCCTGCAGTGTAGGAGATTTCACCAACTGTGTAGAACTAGAAGGGATATCAATAGTTTGGCTCTGATTAGTGGGAGGCACTAGTGTCTTGAGCGCTAAACTAATTGCTGATAATTGCTTACTGAGATCTAACACAGCCTTTTCCACTGTACCTACTTGCAGAGAGATATCACCTTGTTTGGAACTGATGGACTGCACGTCTTGATGGAGCTTGGCTACCTCAGTGCGCATCGAGGCACTATCCTGCTGTAAGACGCCGAATTCCATGCGCAGAGCAAGCACCTCTTGCAAATGGCCTCATCTATGGTCTTGGCCCTGCCCATCTCCTTGATCGCGTGCAGAGAGGGGGAATTTTACCATCGAAAGTACGGCAACCAGCCCCTGCACTCGCGATCCTGCCGCCGCCTCGAACCTCACTGCCGATTATCGTGGTGGGTGCACGACAGATGCCAACGGATGGCTAAAGAGAGGAGGAGGCTCGAGGGCGCTGGTGGGATCTAGAGGCGAGGTTGGCATGAGCGGGCGTGGGACGCCGGACATACCCAGGTTCGGGGCTCTCCGGAGAGAAAATACGTCCTGCCGAGTGTAGTTGGATGATCGATAGTACAATGTTGCTCCTGGAGCTGTATGAGGAGGAAGGAAGCTGGCCAAGGCTTGGGCTGCTCCTTCTCTCCAGTGTTGCGGTTTGGTGGCTAGTCCTATGCTTGCTCGTTTTCCTCTCGTATGTCTCACACACCTCTCTCTCTCTCTATAGGCGTGGGTTCCTGGGGGGTTTTATAGATCAACCCACCCAGGGTTACAATGGTAATATGTCAAATCGATGGGTCCGTATTGTCGGTGTCCGGGATACCGGGCTGGGTCCCGCTTGAGGGCTTGTGGTTCGCCGGGTTCCCCTAGGTGCGGGCCCCGCGTGGCTAGGGGGACTGTGCGCCATCTTGTCGATCGTCAGGGCGTGGCCGAGTCGAGTCGTGTACAGTGCTCTCCATCAGGTTGCCGCTTGCTGTCGTCAGCGGTGAGGGCGGGAGCACTGTTGCCACACCAGCCCCGGTCAGCGGGTAGGTAAGGGGCATTGTTGCCATGCTCCGGCTGACCATAGGCATGGGCGGAAACACTGTTGTCTTGGTCATCGGTGATTGAGGTCTCGTCCCATCGTACGGCCTGGATGGGACGGGAGCTTGACCCATGGCTGGATTGCGGCGCATGCCACGGGTGGGGTCGGCTTGTTGGGGAAGCCTTGGTCGTGCCGGGTTCGGCTGCCTTGCGATAGTTGCTGAGGCCGAGTCGACGTACCTTGCCGGGTCAGAGGGTTTGGCCGGGCTGCGGGCCTTGCCGAGTCGAGTGACCCGGCCGGGCGCGTGCCGGTTTGAGGGGCGATACAAGCCCCACTATTTTTGAAGAGGATCCGGGTTCCGTTGCCTGCCCAGGGTTCATCCCCCCGACAGTAGTCCCCGAAGCTGTGAAGGTCCGCCGTCTTTGGATGAGTGGGCCTTTGCAGTTTCCCCCTTAAGCAAGGCGAATTCTGCGAGCGCTAGGTCCGGCAACACCCACTATGTATCGGTTTTCTCGGAAACCAGATCGCGGCATCCTGGCCGTGGCGGGAACCAAGGAGTCCGTCGAATCTTGGGGCAATCCCTCGGGCTTTGCGCGGGCGCCACGTGGCGGCCGGAAGCCGGAGGGGCCTGACAGGCCACGTGCGTGACGGGACTGGGTGACGGGCTGGGGCCCGCCGCCGCGTGCCCTTGGCCCACGCACGCGGATTTATGTCAGCGTCTGGGGGCCGGTTGCACTTCCCCGAGCAGTTACTGCGCGTGTACGTGCGCACTTATTGCGGGGTAGTGGAACGGGCGCGTGCAAATGATCCCACTCCCCCACGTTTGAACCAAGGGTTATAAATCGGGGGGCAGGGGATGGCGGACATTATTCTCGCTCGCGCCCTCCTGTCCCTTTGCTCTCGCTCCGCTTTTTGCAGCTGACGCACTGCAGCGCCCGCTGCTCCAAGCAGAACTTCCTCCGTCGTTCATCTTCCTTCTTCTTCTTCTTCTGATCATGTCGCTGCCATCGGGCTCCTGGATGGGCTCGAATGTCACCCCCGAGGACATCACCCAGCTTCGGGCGTCGCGACGCCTGCCGTGGGAGACGGACGTCGGCATTCACCTGCCACGCGGCAAGCAGAGGCCTCGGCCTGAGGAGCAGGAGTGTGTGGTCTTCCTCACGCACTTCGAGCGCGGATTCGGGCTGCCGGTGAGCGCCTTCTTCCGCGCGTTCCTGGAGTTCTTCGGGCTCCAGCCGCATCATCTTGGCGCCGGCGCTATCGTCCAGCTCTCCGGCTTTGTCACGCTCTGCGAGGGGTACCCGGGGGTCGAGCCCACGATCGACCTCTGGGTGCGCTTCTTCTCCTTGAAGCAGCAGGGCCCGTCAGACTGGAAGTTCGCCGACTGTGGCGCCGCCGTCATCTCGAAGCGGTCTGGGGTAGATTTCCCTAAGATCCCGTTGGAGGATTCTGCCAAGAAGTGGCAGAACTCCTTCTTCTACATCCGCAACCTTGGCGCGGACCACATCAACCTTCCGCCCTTCCCCATCGCGCCGCCGCGGGCGAAGACAAACTGGGGCTACTCGCTCCGGCGCCCATCGCAGGAGATCGTCAACCTCTGTGAGCGGGTGACGTTGATGAGGACGCAGGAGGGGCTCACCGACACCGACCTCCTTGCCGCGTTCATCATGCGCCGGGTCCTTCCGCTTCAGAGGCGCTCCTGCCTCATCGGCGAAATGATCGGCCTTCAGGATCCCAACCGTATGGGGTCGACGCGGCTGTCCGCGAAGGAGATTGCACGTGGCGTCAACGACATCTCCAAGGCCAACCTTGGAGAGGACTGGCGGTTCGGCAAGGCGCCATACAGCGAGTCAAACCCGGCGCCGCAGGTGAGCATTTGGTCTTCTTACTTTGTTGCGGCACACCTTCTCATTCGCCCCGTCACGACGCGGGTGATACTTCTGAACACGATTCAGCATCCTTACGCCTGGGCTCTGTCGCTGGTGGCGCCGGTGGCGCCAGAGGAGCCCGCGGCTCCTGGCGAGGAGGAGGTGGCCGAGTCCGACGCTGGCGCTGGGCGTTGCGCGGGTAAGTTATGTGTTTTCTCTTCTCTTCATGTGTCTTGAGTTACTGATCATGGCACGGCGCGGGCGATGCTGACGCCGGCTATTGGTGTAGTGGCGTTGGGTGGGGGAGGCGGCGACGCGGGCGGAGCCGGGTCCTCGCATGGGGCGGCGCCGAGCCGCCTGTCGTGGTTCTAAGTCTGACAGTAGTGTAGGGGGGTACTGAGGAGAGGCAAGATCCTAGCTATGGAGTAGTTGTGCACACAAGTGTTTTACGAGTTCAGGCCCTTCTCGGAGGAAGTAACAGCCCTACGTCTCGGAGCCCGGGGGCGATCGACTGGATTATATATGTGAGAGTTACAGGGGTGCGAACCCTTATGCCAGTGGAGAGGGGTGGCTTATATAGAGGATGCCAGGACCCCGGCCTGCCCACGTAGCGGAGGGTTAAAGTACATTAAGGCCAGGCGTTACTGGTAACGCCTTACATAAAGTGTCATCATGGCCATAAAGACTACTTAATTACAGACCGTTTGGATACAAAGTAGATCCTGAACTCCTGGTGGTCGAGTGAGTCTTCATGGTCGAGTGTCTTCAAGTTCGTCGAGTGTCTTCCAGTCCGTCGAGTGGAATCTCTCTTGGTCGACTGGGAGACAGTCTCTTCTGTAGATGTCCTCGGGGAGGGTACCTTGGACAGGTCCATGCCCCTACCCTAGGTACATGACTTCATCATTAGCCCCCGAATGGATCGAGGTTTGAGTGAGGAAGGAGTTGGCAATCTTTCCGACCTGCCTTCTGGTGTTGTAAAGGTGTTTTGCTCTGGATCAATGACTTTCAAGTGAGGATGTCAACTTTCTTTCAGTCGCCTTTATCCATTCTTTATATCTGTCGAGTGAACTTCATGAACTTGGAAATTTCCAAGCGACGGATCGCAAGAGATCTTCCGTCTGACAAGTTGTCCTACGGTTAGCGGATTTAATGGGATCCGAATTTTGGGAAGCGCGCGAAGCGGGGAAGGCCGCGGTACTCGGATGGGATAAGGCAGAGACGCCTCGATTCCCACGCCGCCTTTTTCGCCACGTATCGTTCGCGCGACTGTTTCGGGATTTGACAGGATTGCCTGGGCCTACCTATCAGCCACTCGGAAGTGACTCCATATAAGGAACCGGGCGGAGGTTTTTGAACAGTGCCTCCTCATTTCCCCTCCCTCGTCTCCAGATTCATCCGCTGCGCTCGCCAACTGCTCAGCGCCGCTGCTCTGTTCCAACCTCGTAGGCGACAATGGTGAAGGAGAAGACGACGGCTTTGGAGCGGGCAAAGAAGGCGACGGCGCAGGCGAAGGGGAGAGCGACCAGTCGGGGTAGATCCTCGTCGCGGTCCCGCCTGCCACAAGGTTGGATCCAAGGGGATTGGATCCGTTCGACCATCACCCAGAAAGATCTCAACGACCTGGCCAACGAGGGGTTGATCGAGCACGGAGCAGCGAGGCTTCCGGGGACGGAGTGGCAGCCGCAGCCTCAGGAGGGTGAGTGTGTCCTCCTAGCGACTCATGTCGACCGTGGGTTTTCTTTGCCGCCACATCTCTTCTTTCGGGGGTTTCTGAACTTCTTCGGGGCTCAGCTCCATCACTTCACACCCAATTCTATTGCCTATCTCGCCGCTTTCGTGTCTCTGTGTGAAAACTTCTTGGGTTGTCGGCCGCATTGGGGCCTTTTCAAACACATATTCACTTGCCGCTCTCAGACGGTCAAAAAGGCCAATCCGAATGACGAGAGAACCCAAGTAATCCAGATGTGTGGGGGTCTTGGGGTCCAGATGAGGAGTAAGAGTGCCTTTCCATCTATGACCCTTCCCGAGTCAGTTAGAGGGTGGCAGTCGACCTGGTTCTACTGCCAAGACCGGTCGACGCCAGGGCAGTCGACTGGGCTCCCTCCCTTCACCATAAGTCGAGTGAACAAGCCATCTTCTCTGAAAGTGATTCCGGAGGAGAGGGCTCAGGTTAAAATGCTGATGGAGCGGGTAGTCCAACTCATTCGCGATGGCGTGACTGGCATGGATCTTCTGGAGGTTTTCCTTCGACGGCGAATCCAGCCACTTCAGTACCGGGGTCACCCGATGTGGTTGTACTCTGGTACTGAAGATACCACTCGGGTCCACCCAGAAGAAGTCGACGATGTCACACTGGAGAGGTGGATGACTGCCATCACGGGGAACAAGTACAAGCCTCGTGGAGCCAGGAGGATCCCGCCACTCAACCAATCTTATGAGGCAGACAAGGTATGACCACTTATCTCCGATTGTAATCATGCTTCGTCCATTCTATTTTGATATAGATCAGTCGATCGACTTTTGTCTTGTTTGTTGTCTTTCAGGCCACCACTGAGTTGTATTCGATGCCCCGGGGCGCAAGCACAGACCGAGGAGGAGGAAGGGAGTGGAGGCGAAAGTCAAGAGGAGTGGCAGTCGGTCGGCGATGAGGATGATGAAGATGCAGGCTCCGATGAGGAGGAGGAGGAGGAAGAGGAGGAAGTTGTGCCTCCCCGTTCTGAAAGAAGGTCCAAGCTCGCCCACGACCCTGCGGTCGAACGCGGAAAGGGAGTCGTGCCTGCTGGGCAATCGACGGAACTCCCTCGGACGACTTCACCGGCGCCGACTAAGAAGGCATCGAAGCAACCCCGAGCGGCCCCGACAAAGCCGGCGAATGCCCTACCGAAGATGAGGATGGAGATCCCGACTGTTTCTGGGTAACAACATAACTCATGTTTTTCCTTTTAACATGGATATATTCTTTGTCGACTCGATCGATGACCGACTGATTTTTGAAATCGCAGTGCTGCTACTTCTGAAACTTCAGCCAGGCATGAGGATCAAGAAATGGAAGATGCTGCTACTTCTCATCCTGGTATGATCTGCGCAGTTTTACTTTCGGTCGATTGGATCTTTATTTTTGACTTTGAACTTTTTCTGCAGCTCCACCTAGCGTTATCATCGATCTCCCTGACGATGACGATGAAGCGCCGCTAAGGCAAAGGAGGAGCAGGAAGTCGACTGCTGGCAAGACTGCTCAGGTTGCGTCAGCACCTGAACCATTGGTTCCGGAGGGGAGCAATGTTGCTCGGGCTACTGTGTCTTTTGCGGATCCGTTGACAAGTGCCCGTCCTCCGTCGTCGAGTGCTGATCCACCTTCTCTCTTCTCCACATACCACGTCCCGGAGGACCAGGCAGGCGCTGCCAAGGAAGCCATACGCCAAGCGGGGATCATGATGGAGCAGGTGAAGGCAATCCGAGTCGCCGGCCAAGCAGCTTACGATGTGAGTTCAGCTCTTCAGATCAATGTCCAGGTTAGTTGAACACCGACTGAAAAAATCTTAGTGTTTGTCATGCACCCACTGGGTGTGTCAATTGGAATGTCTGTATTAGTGGGGGCACGCTGAGTGCACCCACTGGGTGTAGTCCCCGAGATTACGGTGGACTGCTTGCAGTCCACTGTAATCTTTAAGCCTTGAACTTTCTCATTTTTACTTGTTTCACTCAAACTGGTCGAGTGGAATCATGGAACCGGTGGGGGCACGCTGAGTGCACCCACTGGGTGTAGTCCCCGAGACTGTGGTCGACTGCTGGCAGTCGGCTATGGTCTGAATAATTCTTTGTTTTTTTATAACTGCTGACAGTTAGCTGCTTCCGGTCGACTGATTGACTCTGAGCCTAGCTGATAGAACTAGTGGGGGCACGCTGAGTGCACCAACTGGGTGTAGTCCCCGAGACTACAGTTGAATGTTTAGATTCAACTGTAGTCTTAGAAACGCTACAATTTTTTTAGCCACTCGGAAGTGATCTGTCTTTGATGACTGTCGACTGATCTTTCGCAGAAGTCTTGTGACCTTGTTTCTCGTTATACCGAGTTGGAGGACAAGCATATCCAGCTTGAACTTGATCTGAAGCTTGTCCAGGAGAACTTCACGAAGGCGAAGGAGGAGGCAAAAGGTATGTTTGGTGAGAATCTTGACGACTGTCTTTGCTTCTTGCCTTTCTCCGAGTCTGACCTTATTGTGATTTTGCAGATAAACTGAGGGATGCTTTGAAGAAGAAGGACCTTGACCTCGCCGAGGCGCAAAAAGCGGCTTCGGACAAGACCAAACTTGCAGAAGAGAAGTTGGCTTCGGTCAACAAACTTGAAGAGGAAAACACTAATCTGAAAGCTGCTCTCGACGTGGCCAACCAGGAGGTCACTCGACTGAAGAATGACAAGATGGTCCTGAGTGACAAAGCTGGCGAACTGGCAGGAAAGAAGAATGACTTGGAGGTTTATCTGGGAGGACTCGCCAAGAAGCTATTCCTCATGCTCGAAGGTAACCCCTTATATCCGACTGGTAATTACTGACTTACTGTAGGAACATTAGCTTATCCTTGAATCATGTCCACAGAATTCTACCAAAACTTTGAAGAAGAGACTAGTCGAGTGGAGACTGGCTTGGACCCCATCAACTCTCCAATGAAAGATGAAGCCGCTATGAACGTGCTCCGCCTCGAGTCTCATGTTGCTGCAGTGGTCGACTACCTTGCAAGACTGAAGGCTGCAACGTCACGCATCGATACATCACTCTGGCCAGAAGAAACACTTCAGAACGACCTCGAGTCTCTGATGACTCGACTGAACGAAGTTCCAAGTCGAGTGCAAGAATGGAAGAAGTCTTCTGCCAGGTGTGGTGCCGACGTTGCTCTGTCCTTAGTCCGCGTCCACTGCAAGGAAGCGAGAGAAGACAAGCTGGTGTCTCTCAAGGTGGCCAATACCAGGAAGCATGACTTCCGTTCTTTCATGGAGACCTTCATTGCTGCTGCCACTCGGATCGCAGACGAGATCGATCTGAATGAGTTTGTTGCGCCTTCCAGCCCTCCGCAGGAGGGGTAAAAAACTTATATGCTTGATGCTTTGAATTTGCCTCGGAATGCCGAGTGATTTTTGTAATCAATAAACCTTAACAGGCTCGGTGCCTGAGCACTTCTGGATCCGTAGGACATTATCTGAACTTGGTTTGCCGTTGAAATATGTTTGCTTCCGCTTTCGAACAACCATCTTTCTTGGGTTGGAATATATACTAGTGTATGTGATGCTCTTTTGCAGGTAGGGACGAAGCACAAATTGCAATCGACTTGTACTCGTCATGTTTAGGCGAGTGCTGGGCTGCAGCTAAGCCTCCGAGTGGGAGATTTGTTCTCCACTCGACAGGATTTTCGAAACTTAGGCGAGCACTGGGCTGCAGCTAAGCCCCCGAGTGGAGGTTTGCTCTCACTCGGTAGGATTTTAGAAACTTAGGCGAGCACTGGGCTGCAGCTAAGCCCCCGAGTGGGAGGTTTGCTCACCACTCGGTAGGATTTTAGAAACTTAGGCGAGCACTGGGCTGCAGCTAAGCCCCGAGTGGGAGGTTTGCTCTCCACTCGATAGGATTTTAGAAACTTAGGCGAGCACTAGGCTGCAGCTAAGCCCCCGAGTGGGAGGTTTGCTCACCACTCAGTAGGATTTTAGAAACTTAGGCGAGCACTGGGCTGCAGCTAAGCCCCCGAGTGGGAGGTTTGCTCACCACTCGGTAGGATTTTAGAAACTTAGGCGAGCACTGGGCTGCAGCTAAGCCCCCGAGTGGGAGGTTTGCTCTCCACTCGGTAGGATTTTCGTGGCATAGTTTTGGAGGAGAAGGTAGCAGTCGACCTGCGCTTCGTCCTCCTTGCGGAGCGCATGTTGTATTTGTGGCATAGCTCGGAAGGAGAAGGCAGGAGTCGACCTGCGCCTCGTCCTCTTCGCGGAGCGCACGTTGTATTTGTGGCGTAGCTCAGAAGGAGAAGGCAGGAGTCGACCTGCGCCTCGTCCTCTTCGCGGAGCACACGTTGTACTTTATACTTAGGCGAGTACTTGGACTGCAGCTAAGCCTCCGAGTGGAAGGCTGGCTTACCACTCGGTAGGGTTTCCAAAAACTTAGGCGAGCACTGGGCTGCAGCTAAGCCTCCGAGTGGAAGGCTGGCTTACCACTCGGTAGGATTTTGTTTAAACTTAGGCGAGTACTTGGACTGCAGCTAAGCCTCCGAGTGGAAGGCTGGCTTACCACTCGGTACGATTTTGTATAAACTTAGGCGAAACGGATTCGCAGCTAAGCCTCCGAGTGGAAGGCTGGCTTACCACTCGGTAGGATTTTTTTTTACAAACTTAGGCAAAACGGATTCGCAGCTAAGCCACCCACTGGGGGACTGATTTATGAGAACAAAAGCAATAACAATCACTAGGAAAATTATGAAACTCTTGTCTTTGATAAATAAACTACAGAAGTACTTTTATTACAACTCATCCGAGTGAAAACTTAAGTATAAAAGGGGCGGAGCAGCTCCGCGTTCCATGCTCGGGGCTCATCAATCTGGTGTTCGACATTGTAAAGGCGGTATGCTCCATTGTGGAGAACCTTGGTGACGATGAAGGGACCTTCCCAAGTAGGAGCAAGCTTGTGTGGCTTCTACTGATCCACTCGGAGAACTAAATCTCCCTCCTGGAAAGCTCGACTCTTCACGTTTTTGGCATGGAAGCGACGCAAGTCCTGTTGATAAATGGTCGATCGGATCAATGCCATCTCTCTTTCTTCTTCTAGAAGGTCGACTGCGTCCTGTCGGGCTTGCTCTGCTTCAGCTTCGGTGTAGAGTTCGACTCGGGGTGCATTGTGAAGCAGGTCACTCGGCAAGACTGCTTCAGCTCCGTAGACCAAGAAGAACGGAGTTCTCCCAGTCGACCGGTTTGGCGTGGTCCTTAATCCCCAAAGCACCGACGGAAGTTCGTCGACCCACGCACCAGCTGCGTGCTTGAGGTCGCGCATCAATCGGGGTTTCATCCCTTTGAGAATTAAGCCATTTGCTCGTTCTGCCTGTCCATTCGACTGGGGGTGAGCGACTGAAGCATAGTCGACTCGTGTACCCTTAGATGTGCAGAAGGTTCTGAATTCCTCGGAGTCGAAGTTTGACCCGTTGTCTGTGATGATGCTATGTGGAACTCCATATCTGAATATCAACTCCCTGATGAAGCTGACGGCGGTGCCGGCATCCAGATTCTTGATGGGTTTAGCCTCAATCCACTTGGTGAACTTGTCGACTGCTACCAGCACATGAGTGTAGCCGTTTCTGCCTGTTCTCAGTGGTCCAACCATATCCAACCCCCATACAGCGAAAGGCCAGACGAGTGGAATGGTCTTCAAGGCTGAGGCGGGCTTGTGCGACATATTGGAGTAAAATTGACATCCTTCGCACTTGTCGACTATCTCTTTCGCCATCTCATTTGCTCTGGGCCAGTAAAAACCCGCTCGGTATGCTTTAGCCACGATGGTCCGAGAGGACGCATGATGGCCACAGGTCCCCGAGTGGATGTCGTTGAGAATCATTCGACCTTCTTCCGGTGTTATGCATTTCTGGCTGACTCCAGTCGCACTTTCTCTGTACAACTGTCCCCTCATGACAGTAAAGGCTTTGGATCGGCGGACGATCTCTCGAGCCTCTTCTTCATTCTCGGGGAGCTCTTTCCTCAGAATATAGGCGATATAGGGCACTGTCCAGTCGGGAGTGATGACCAGAACTTCCATGATTAAGTCGACCACAGCTGGGACCTCGACTTCAGTCGGATCTGTGGCGCTTTTTGGCTGCGGGGCTTCCTCGGTGAAAGGATCTTCTTGAACCGACGGCGTGTGAACATGCTCCAAAAACACGCCACTCGGAATGGCTTCTCTTTTGGAACCTATCTTCGCCAAGTCATCGGCTGCTTGATTTTTCAGTCGGGGGACGTGATGGAGCTCTAATCCCTCAAATTTCTTCTCCAGCTTTCTGACTGCATTGCAGTAACCAGTCATGGCTGGGCTTCTGACGTCCCACTCCTTCATCACTTGGTTGACCACCAAATCCGAGTCACCGTAGACCATGAGGCGACGGATGCCGAGTGAAATGGCCATACGCAACCCGTACAAGAGTGCTTCGTATTCTGCCTCATTGTTGGAGGAATCAAAGTGAATCTGGAGTACGTATCTGAGCTTATCTCCTCGGGGGGAAACCAACACTACCCCGGCACCGGAACCATTCAGCATTTTGGAGCCATCGAAGAACATAGTCCAGTGCTCCGAGTGAACTTGAGTCGGTAACTGCTGTTCAGTCCACTCGGCGAGGAAATCTGCTATTGTTGGGACTTGATAGCTTTCTTTGCCTCAAATCTGATATCTAGGGGAAGAAGTTCAATCGCCCATTTTGCCACTCGACCAGTTGCATCTCTGTTGTGCAGGATCTCTGATAAGGGGGCGTCGCTGACGACTGTGATGATATGGTCAGAGAAGTAGTGAGCAACTTTCTTCGTGGTCATATAAATCCCATATACAAGCTTCTGATAATGAGGGTATCGTTGCTTGGATGGGGTCAGGACTTCGGAAATGTAATATACTGGGCGCTGAACTTTGAAGGCTTTCCCTTCTTCTTCCCGCTCGACCGTAAGTACAGTACTGACGACTTGTCCTGTGGCTGCAATATAAAGCAGCAAAGGCTCTTTGCTGATCGGGGCAGCAAGCACCGGCTGGGTGGAAAGCAGGGTTTTTAGCTCTGCAAACGCTGCGTCAGCTTCAGGAGTCCACTCGAACTTGTCTGACTTCTTCATCAGTCGGTAAAGAGGCAATGCCTTCTCACCGAGACGAGAGATGAATCGACTTAAAGCGGCCAAGCAACCAGTAAGCTTCTGAACATCGTGCACACGCACAGGTCGTTTCATTCGGAGTATAGTGCCTACTTTCTCTGGGTTTGCATCGATTCCTCGTTCAGAAACGAGAAAACCGAGTAACTTTCCACCAGGAACTCCGAATGTGCACTTGGATGGGTTAAGCTTGATATCGTACCTCCTGAGGTTGGCAAATGTTTCAGCGAGGTCAGTTAGCAGGTCGGAACCTTTGCGTGACTTGACCACAATGTCATCCATGTACGCTTCCACATTCCGACTGATTTGAGTGAGCAAACATTTCTGAATCATCCTCATGAACGTGGCTCCGACATTCTTGAGGCCGAATGGCATGGTGACATAACAGAAGCACCCGAATGGGGTGATGAAAGCTATTTTGATCTCGTCGGGTCCAAACATACGGCTCTAATGGTACCTGGAATAAGCGTCCAAGAAAGACAGTCGCTCACATCCTGCAGTCAAGTCGACTATTTGGTCGATGCGGGGAAGAGGAAAATGATCCTTCGGGCATGCCCGATTGATATGCTTAAAATCGATGCACATGTGAAGCAAATTGTCCTTTTGGGGGACCATGACGACATTGGCGAGCCACTCGGAGTGGTAAATCTCTCGGATAAACTCCGCTGCTAGGAGCCGAGCCACTTCTTTGCCAATAGCCTTCCTTTTCTGGACGGCGGACCGTCGCAGATGTTCCTTCACAGGTTTTGCCTTTGAATCGACTCGCAGACGATGCTCAGCCAGTCCCCTGGGTACACCCGGCATGTCAGAAGGTTTCCATGCAAAGATGTCCCAGTTCTCACGGAGGAACTGGATGAGCGCTTCTTCCTATTTGGGGTCGAGTGTTGTGGAGATATGAGTCGGAGCAGCGTTGGGGTCGGTCGGGTGGATGTGAACTGGTTTTGTCTCACCGGACGACTGGAACGCTGATTCCGTAGCAGGCTTTTTGGCTCGCAACAAATCACTCGGGTCTGCATTCCTCTGGTGTTCCTGCCACTCTTCTGCCACCATCTGAGCATCGGCGATCTTTGAGCCTTTCTGGAAGCACTCTTCCGCCTTCTTGCGGTTACCAGTGACAGTGATCACGCCTTTAGGGCCAGGCATCTTTAGTTTGAGGTACACGTAACATGGTCGGGCCATAAAACGTGCATAAGCTGGCCTGCCCAAAATAGCATGGTAGGCACTCTGGAAATCCACAACCTCAAATGTCAGCTTCTCTTTGCGGAAATTCTTTGAATCACCAAAAACCACATCAAGAGCAATCTGGCCGAGTGACGCGGCCTTCTTGCCAGGGATGACTCCATAGAAACTCATGTTGCTTGTGCTCAGTCTGGACATCGGAATGCCCATCCCTTTCAGCGTCTCAGCGTACAGTATATTCAAACTGCTGCCGCCATCCATCAACACTTTGGTCAGTCGAGTGCCCTCAACGACTGGGTCGACCACCAATGCTTGCCTTCCAGGGGTGGCAATGTGCGTCGGGTGATCAGATTGGTCGAATGTAATGGCAGTCTGAGACCACTTCAGGTAATTAGGTGTTGACGGAGCAGCCATATTCACTTCTCGGTTTATAACTTTCAGTCGGTTTTTGCTCTCAACGTCAGCAAAAATCATCAAGGTGGAATTGACCTGCGGATATTCCTCGTCACTGTCCTCCTTGTCCTCAACCTTGTCCGACTCTTTTTCTTTGTCCTTGGACTGCTTCCCTTGGAACTGCTGTATCAGGAGTCGACACTGTCGAGTGGTATGCTTCGGGTAAATGAAATTACCCTCTTCGTCTTTCTTGGTGTGGATGTGACATGGCAAATCCATCACGTCATTTCCTTCTTTATCTTTTACTTTCTTGGGGTTCCAAGGCCCCTTGGGCTTCCCTTTGAACTTTCCTTGATTCAGGGCCAAGGCTTCTCCAGGAGCGGCTGGCTCGGCTTTACGCTTTTGCTTCCGACTGGAATTTCCGCCTCCGGTGTCCTGGGCGACTGACTTGTGCTTGCCGCTCCGGAGCCAATCCTCTTCCTCACCATTGGCATATTTGGTGGCTATTTCCATCATTCGACTCAGAGACATGTCTCCGGTTCGACCGAATTTCAGGCTTAGCTCTCTGTACTTTACGCCCTCCTTGAAGGCGCAAACTGCCTGGTGATCAGATACATTCTCTACCGTGTGATGCAGTGTGATCCATCTCTGGATGTAATCCCTCAGAGTCTCATTCGACTTCTGCACACAAGATTGCAGCTCTGTCAGTCCTGCCGGTCGCTTGCACGTTCCTTCGAACGTCCTGACAAACACTCGGGAGAGGTCTTCCCACGTGTAAATGCTGCTGGGTGTCAACTGATTCAGCCATGCTCTGGCTGACCCTTCCAACATAAGAGGCAGATGCTTCATGGCCACCTCGTCATTCCCGCCGCCGATCTGAACAGCCACTCGGTAGTCCTCAAGCCAAGTATCAGGCTTGGACTCACCGTTGAACTTGCTGACTCCAGTCGCCAACCTGAAGTTGGGAGGAATCACCGCGGCTCTGATGGCTCTGCTGAAACACTCTGGTCCGGAGACATGCACTCGGCTGCTGGTGGGTACATCTCTGTCATTACCCTCTCTGTGGGCTCTGTTCCGGTCGACCAAACCTTGAACGATGATGGATCTCGCATCAAAGCCTGGTTCCCTGGGGTCGACTGGAATCCTTCGCCCGCCACTGTGCTGGCGTCTATCATCCTGCTGTCGAGGCACATATGATCCACCCCTTGGGGGAGGAGTGGGCACTCGACGTCGATCGTTGCGATCGAATCGGTGATCATACTGCTCATAGTTCCTGTACTGATCGTGCCGGTCACCACGCCCTTCACGCCTCGGGGGCGATCTGGGGCTATGAGCCGACTGGACCGTATTCGCCGCCACGGATCTGCTGTGAATCATGTTCCGTGACTGCGATACAACTGAATTCTGATCTCCTGCTGCCCGGAGCAAATCCTGATCTGCATCAAGCCTCTGCCAGCCTCTGACTGGGAAGGCTGAATCGACTCTGCTATACGGGTTGCAGCTGCTAAATTCTGAATCGGAGTTCGATATACCTGAGTCGGAGGTTTAAAGAGTTGGTGTCGACTGGAGTCTGGGATCCATTGCCGCGCGCGCTCGTCGAGTGCCCGCTGAAGGTTCTCCAGTCGAGTGCGCTCAGCCAGGTTGGCCAAGCGCGCGTCCTCTAAGGCGTGAGCCTCAGGGGTTTCTCCAACGATCGGAGTGTGAAGCGCATCCATGTTCCGGCGGCGAAGCTCTTCCCTCTGCTGCGAATTGAGGGGCTCGGGGAGATATTCCTCGTGGTCGTGCGACGGATCGCCTCCGCCGTTGCCTCCCTCGGCGCCAGGAAAGCCGGGAGGAGCGTGCAGTCCATTGACCATCAGGACCTCCGCCGCTGGATCACTGTTGTCGCACTCGGATGCAGTCTCTACGGAGCCAGTCGACAGGTCGAACAGGCCGTAGAGAGATTTGTCGGGCTCGATTGCCGCGACTTGGGCGGTGGTCGACTGGCGAGCCACCGCGTGTCTCACCCACCGCTGAAGCCTCGACCGACCGGAGCACTTACGCCAGCGGGAAGCGGGGAGGGAGGATGACACGAAAACCGACCGATACTGGGTCGACGGTTGCCGCAGAAGGACGCCGCGGACGCATGCTCGAAAGTTCGTAGCTCCGCGGACCGGGAGCGCATCCACGTCGAGCGGAGCCTCCTGCAGCCAGGCAGAGTCGTCGGCGACGAATGTGAGCGCACCGAGACGGATCTCGCGGCCCTCAACCAAAACTCCATCGGAAACCATGATGATGGGAATCGAAAAGATTGCAACTTCTCCAATAAGTCGCTGAGACACCTTCCCCAAGGTGGGCGCCAACTATCGTGGTTCTAAGTCTGACAGTAGTGTAGGGGGGGTACTAAGGAGAGGCAAGATCCTAGCTATGGAGTAGTTGTGCACACAAGTGTTTTACGAGTTCAGGCCCTTCTCGGAGAAAGTAACATCCCTACGTCTCGGAGCCCGGGGGCGGTCGACTGGATTATATGTGTGAGAGTTACAGGGGTGCGAACCCTTCTGCCAGTGGAGGGGGTGGCTTATATAGAGGATGCCAAGGACCCCAGCCAGCCCACGTAGCGGAGGGTTAAAGTACATTAAGGCCAGGCGTTACTGGTAACGCCTTACATAAAGTGTCATCATGGCCATAAAGACTACTTAATTATAGACCGTTTGGATACAGAGTAGATCCTGAACTCCTGGTGGTCGAGTGAGTCTTCATGGTCGAGTGTCTTCAAGTTTGTCGAGTGTCTTCCAGTCCATCAAGTGGAATCTCTCTTGGTCGACTGGGAGACGGTCTCTTCTGTAGATGTCCTCGGGGAGGGTACCTTGGACAGGTCCATGACCCTACCCTAGGTACATGACTTCATCACCGCCCGCATGGGAAAGACAGCGTCACGCCGCGACCCCGGGCCCCAAAGCGCATGGTGGACCCGGCCGGGGCCGGGAGGCCGGCCAAGAAGAAGCGCGGCAGCAGGCACGGGAGGCCAACCCCGGTCCCGGTCTTGACGGGGTAAGCTTCATTTCTTGTTTTGTGCCTGGATTTTTCGAGCTAGTCTTGCTTCTTTTTTGCTCATTCTGTCTTCTTCTTCAGGTCGCCAATCACGCTGGCAAGGGCGGTAGCGGAGGCCACAACCGCCGAAGGGGCTGTGTTCCGCAGGAGTCGGTCCGATCTCGCCGAACAGGGCGAGGTGGAGGGACGGGATGACTCGGACCTCAGCCTGGACCCAAACAACGCCGAGGCCTTGGCTTGGCGGGACAGGAACTGGAACGAGGCGGAGCTGGAGGCGGCGTCGGTTCAGGTTTGGACCGATGCGGCGGCGGCATGGGCGCGATCCAGCGTGGAGCCGGCCTGGCGCGAGATTCCGGAGGGCACGGTGGTGGCGGCGATGGTCTTTGAGCCATCGTCGGTGAGGGGGCGCGGCCGTGGAGGCCGGGCTGAGGTGGTGATCCTCGACCAGGAGGTCGTGGAGGTGGGGGCGATACCGCGCCGCGGGCCGACATGGTCGAGCGCGCGGGGGCTGATGGTGGTGGAGGCAGCGTCGTCTTGGAAGAGGCGCTGCGGGCGGCGGCGCCAGAGGCGCCACCGACTATGGAGGAGGCACCGCGGGTGATGGTGCCGGAGGCCACCCCAGCAGCTGGGCCGATGGTGGCGACGTAGGGCGTTCCGATGTTCGGGTCATCGTCGGCGCCGGGAGGGGCGTCGGAGGAGGTGCTGGCCGTGTCGCAAGCAGCCAGCGGGGGGCACGCCTTGGTGCCCCGGCAGGGAGGGCGCCGAGCTGCCGTGCCGCAGCCGGCGTGGAGCAAGGGCACCGCTGTCTTCGGGCCCCAGACCCAGGAGGAGGTGGCGCTGGACGCTGTCAGCCGCCGCCTGCGAGGCCAGACGAAGCGGCTTGAGGCCTTCGCCCAGGCCGAGGTGGAGCGGACGCGCAAACTGGAGCACGCCGTGCCGGTAAGTCTTCTTGCTTCCTCGTAATTTCTTCTTTGTGGGGCGCGCCAGCGCACCCACTGGGTGTAGCCCCCGAGATTCGGGCCAACTATGTAGTAGTTGGGTTTAATCTTTAGAGCGTTGGCCTTGTTTTTGACTTCTTCTAATTTCTTCAGCATCTTGACGCCTTCTGGGTTGCCGCTTACAACCGTCTCCTAGTCAAGCACCGGGAGCTTGTGGAGCAGCTCGCCGCCAAGGAGGAGGAGCTCCGCGTCGCCGCAGGTACTCTTGTGCTCTTTTTTAGTGGGGGCGCGCTAGCGCACCCACTGGGTGTAGCCCCCAAGATTCGGGCCAATTGTGTAACAATTGGGCCAAATCTTAAGTCTTGCTTTTTTTCTTCTACTGAATCCTTCTTTCTCACAGCCGAGGTGCTGTCCTGGCGGACTCGGCTGCTCCGGGCCGGTCATCATTATGATCGGCTTGTTGCTGACACCGGCTGGCTTGGCGTCGAGGCGGCGCAGGTGAGGGCGGAGGCGGCCGTGGCCCGACGGTCTCTTGACGAGGCCAACCGGCTGCATGAGTAGCTAGCGGGTCACAAGAGCCGCCTTGAGGCCGAGGTGGAGCTTCTCAAGGCGGAAGCCGCCAAGGTCGCGGAGGTGCAGCGGGCCCTGGTGGAGGAGGACCAGCAGCGCGGCAGCTGGCCGACAACAAGGGCCGGCTCCAGGCCAAGGTGGAACGCCTGCGGGGGCAGGTCACCACGGTTGAGGGGGCCCGTGAGGACGAATACAAGGACGCCAAGCTGAAGGCGGCCCTTGCCAAGGCGGCCAACTTGGAGAAGGTGCTGGAGGAGCGCGAGCGCGCCATGGAGCGGGAGCGGCGTGGTACGTTGCTTGAGGCGCAACACCTGGAAGAGTCCTTCTCGAGTAAGTGCTGCTTCTTATAGTTTGCCGGGTCGGGACCCGGCCTTTCTTCCATGTTGTTCTTCTAACTTGCTTCTTCTTTTACGGCAGGGGCCTTCCCGGAGACGTAGCGGCTGGCAGAGGAAGTCGTCCGCTATCAGCGCGACCCGACCGGCGTCGTTGGGTCCGGAACGGATCCGCAGGCGGCCTGGACCTTCCTGGAGATCATCGCCGCCGCTGAGGCCCGTCTACGGGTTCTGGGAATGCATATGGAGCGGCTGTCCCGGGCAGACACCGCGATGACGGCGGCCCTTTGGCCGGGCGCCGTCGTGCCGAGCAGCTTCACGCACCTGGCGCACTGGTTGGAGACGGGCTCGGACCGTCTTGGCGAGTGGCGCGTCTCCGCCGCCCATGCCGGTGCCGAGATGGCGCTCCGGTTTGCGTTGTCTTGGCATCCGGATCTTCAGCTGGACGCGCTGATGGGCCAGCGGGCCGGCTCGGAGCAGTTACTGCAGGAGCAGGCCAGCCGGATCGCCTCCCGGCCCAGCTACATCGCCAAGTTCGCCTTCCATGATGAGTTCCATCCAGAGCGGACGGAAGACGGCAGGGCCGTTGATGGTGACGACTACGGCTTGCTTCTCCATGATCTGGAGGGGAGCTTGGAGGAGACGGGTGTCTACGGTGACGCGGATGCCGAGGAGGACATCGGCGACTCGCCAGACCCGGAGGCCGCCAGGGGAGAGTCGTCGACATCGCGACGCGGCGCTGGAGATGCCCGAGACACTTTGTAAAATTTGTTAAGTAGCAGGTCCACCCACCCATTGGGGGTTTTAGGGTGTAATGAACTCGGGCCGTGGGCCTTTTCTTAAATATTTGTGTGTAAATGTCGTGAGTGCCTTTGCTTTTTGCCTTCCGTTTTTCGGACCGATTTCATGCGTTGTCCCTTTCTCAAACCTCCCTCCCGCGAGTCAGGCGGCCGAGGCTCCAGACCGTGACAAGGAGTTCGATTCTTTGAAAGGAGCGCGCAGGACTTGGGTCCTTCGAAATGTTGAGCGCAAGTGAAACACCCACTGGGCCGGCTGGCGGCAATCCGGTGATGCCAGTTGGCGAGCAGCCGGTTGTGCGGCTGTTCACTTGATGAATGCGGGCCGGGTTGATCGACCCGGCAGCCTTTGACTTAGTGTATGAAGCAAAAAGGAGCTTTGTCCCATTGTGCTTGCCAGCCGACAGCCAAAGCTGGATCTGTGCTTTAGGGCGAACTGAGGGACCACGACATCCTAACTTTTATCAGGAATCACCAAGTAAGGCGGCGGGGTGGCGATCGAGCCGGCCAGCCCCCGAGCCCCCTGGTCGAGTGAGTCGGACCGGTGGCCGGGTTCAGTGGTATAGTGATGCAGAAAAAATAGGGACACAATAAATTGGTCGGCAAAAGGCAGCCCCCGAGTCTCGTTCGGGGACCCCATAGTTTCATGCGTTTACAAAAGGCGACGATACATACACTCGTGCGACTAACTGTAAAATGGGCGGAGGAGTTCCGCATTCCACGGCCATGTCATTTCTTCACCGGCGTTGTCCTTCTTGCGCTTCTTTGACTTGCGCGCATTGATGAGGTAGTAGGCGTTGCGGTCGCGCAAGGCCCTGCTCACGATGAATGGGGCCTCCCAAGGAGGGGATAGCTTGTGCTGGCCTGCCTGCTCTTGGACGAGTCGGAGGACGAGGTCGCCCTTGCGGAACGCGAGGGGCTTGATCTTCTTGCTGTGGTAGTGCCTCAGGCCTTGCTAGTAGATGGCTGAGCGACTGAGCGCCAGGAGGCATGCTTCTTCGAGCAGGTCGACGCCATCTTCGCGGGCTTCTCTGGCTTCGGCTTCGGTGTACATCGCAACGCGCGGCGAGTCGAACTCGACGTCGGTCGGGATGATGGCTTCGGCTCCGTAGACGAGGAAGAACGGGGTGAACCCGGTCGACCAATTCGGCGTGGTGTGAAGACTCCAGAGAACGGCCGGCAACTCGTCGAGCCAGCTGCCGGGTGAGTGGATGAGTGGCTCGACGAGTCGCGGCTTGATGCCAGACAGGATGAGTCCGTTGGCCCGCTCGACCTGCCCGTTGGACTGCGGATGTGCAATGGAGGCCAGGTCGAGGCGGATGCCGGAGACGGAGCAGTATTGCTCGAGCGCGCCCTTGGCGAAGTTGGTGTCGTTGTCAGTGATGATGCTCGGCATGCCGTAGCACACCGCTATGTCCTTGATAAACCGGACGGCTGTTGCCCCATCCAGTTTCTTGATTGGTCTTGCCTAGATCCACTTGGTGAATTTGTCCACTTCCACCAGCAGGTGCGTCATGCCGCCTCGAGCGGTTTTGATGGGTCCCACCATGTCGAGTCCCCAGACCGTGAAGGGCCAGGCGATCGGTATGGTGCGGAGTGCTAACACCGACTGGTGGCTGCGTTTGCTGAAGCGCTGGCACCCTTCACACTTGAGAACGAGCGACTCGGCGTTTTCGAGGGTCGTGGGCCAGTAGAAACCGTGGCGGAACGCCTTGGCCACCAGGGATCGCGATGCGGCATGGTGCCCGCACTCGCCCTGGTGGATGTCGAGGAGGATGTCAATGCCCTTTTCCTGCTCGACGCAGCGCTGGAACACGCCGGTGGAGCTGCGCTTGACGAGCTCGTTGTTGATGATGCTGTAGGCGGACGCCCGGTGCTGTATTTGCCGAGCTTCGATCTCGTCCATGGGAAGAACCCCGTTCTCTAGAAATTCTGATATTGGGAGGGCCCAAGATGGAGCTGTAACCACGGCGAAGATGGCCACCAGGGTGGGTTCCGAGTCGACAGCCCCCGAGCCGGGTTGAGCAGCCCCCGGGTCGGGGATGGCGACGGTCGGGTCCGGGTCGATGGTGGCCGGGTTGAGCTGAGCAGCCCCCGGGCCGGGTTCAGCAGCCCCCGGGCCGGGTTGAGGTGTGCCCGGGTCGTCTGGAACATGGATGGACTCGGAGTCCGATGATGGCTTGACGGACGGCTTGCGTAGGTGCTCGAGGGAGACGTCAGACGGGATGGCTTGTCGTGATGAGGCGATCTTGGCGAGCATGTTGGCTGCTTCATTCTCCGCGCGCGGGACATGGAGAAACTCGCAGCCCTCGAAGGATCCGGACAGCTTCTGGACGGAGAAGAGGTAGCTTGCCATGTTTGAGTCGCGGGCGTCCCACTCGCCGGAGCACTGCTGCACCACCAGGTCCAATTCGCCGTAGCACAGGATGCGCCGGATGCCGAGTTCCTTGGCAAGCCGGAGGCCGTGCACAAGGGCTTCATACTCGGCGACATTGTTGGAGTCGGCAAAGTGGATCTGCAGCACGTAGCGGAGTCGGTCGCCCTTCGGGGATGACAGTATGATGCCGGCCCCTAAGCCGAGTCGCATCTTGGACCCGTCGAAGTGCATGCGCCAATGCGTCGAGTCGGGAGGCGGCGGCAGGTACTGTGTCTCGGTCGGCCAGGGCTTGAGACTTGATCGTGGTGCGGGGCTCGTAGATGATGGTGTGGCCGGCTAGTTGGATTGCCCACTTGGCGACCCGGCCAGAGGCGTCCCGGCACCCGATGATTTCTCCGATAGGCGCCGTGCTGATGACGGTGACGACGTGCTCTTGGAAGTACTGCTTCAGCTTCTTGGCGGTGAGGTACACGCCGTAACACATCTTCTGGTAGTGCGGGTAGTTCTGCTTGGAGATGGAGAGCACTTCGCTCAGGTAGTAGACTGGGCGCTGGACGGCTTGGATCTTGCCCTTCTCTGGTCACTCGACCACCAGCATCGTGCTGACTGCCCGAGAGGTCGCGGCTATGTAGAGCAACATCGGCTCCTTGTCGGTCTGCGTGACCAGGACTGGTGCGGTGGAGAGCATGCGCTTGAGGTCTTGGAAGGCCTCGTCTGCCTTGCCGTTCCATTCGAACGGGCTTGTCTTCTTCATCAGCTGGTACAGGGGTAGCGCCCTCTCGCCCAACTGGCTTAGAAACCGGCTGACCGAGGCCAAGCACCCGGTGAACTTCTGGACATCGCGCAAGCGAGCCGGCTTGCGCATGCGCTCGATGGCCTTGATCTTCTCCGGGTTCGCCTCAATGCTGCGTTCCGAGACGAGGAAGCCGAGTAGCTTTCCGGCCGGGACGCCGAAGACGCATTTTTCCGGGTTAAGCTTGACCTTGTATTCGCGGAGGTTGGTGAATGTTTCCTTCAAATCGTCGAGGAGCGTGAGGTGCTGCTTGGTCTTCACCACGATGTCGTCCACGTACACGTGGATATTGCGGCCGAGTTGCGGCAGCAGGCATTTCTGCATGCAGCGTTGGAAGGTGGCGTCGGTGTTCTTCAAGCCGAACGACATGGTGATGTATCAATACGCCCCAAAGGGCATGATGAAGGACGTCTTCAGGGCATCGGCCGGGTCTAGCTTGATCTGGTGGTAGCCGGAGTAAGCGTCCAAGAAGTATAGGAGCTCGCACCCGGCGGTCGAGTCGATGACTTGGTCGATCCGCGGGAGAGTGAACGGATCCTTGGGACAGGCCTTGTTGAGGCTGGTGTAGTCGATATACATGCGCCAGGTCTTGTTCTTCTTTAGGACGAGGACTGGATTGGCCAGCCACTCGGGGTGAAACACTTCCATTATGAAGCCGGCCGCCAAAAGCTTGGCGACCTCTTCACCAATGGTTCTTCTCTTATCTTCGGAAAATCATCGTAGGGGTTGACAGACAGGCTTGGCGTCCTTGCAGACGTGGAGTTTGTGCTCGGCGTACTTCCTCGGGATACCCGGCATGTCCTTGGGGGTCCATGCGAAGATATCCCGATTCTCATGGAGGAAGTCGACGAGCTCGCCTTCCTATTTGCTGTCGAGGCGGGCGCCTACGACAACGTACTTGCTGCAGCTGGGGTCTTTCGAGTTGAGCTTCACTTTCTTGGTCTCCTTGGAGGGCTTGAAGGCAGCCTCGTCGGTCGGGTCCGGGGTCGGGATCGACGCAGCGGAGGCCTCGCCTGCCAGGGCGATGATCCGGTCGAGATGGCGCCGCTCCTCGGCAATGACCAGCGACTCGGCCAACTTGGCGCCATCTCGGGCGGACTCCAGGGACTTGCGGTAATCGTCGGTGATCGTGATCAGGCCCTTGGGACCCGACATCTTCATCTTCAGGTACGCGTAGTGGGGAACCACCATGAACTTGGCGAGTGCAGGCCGGCCCAGCAACGCGTGATACACGCTGGACAGGTCCACATCCTTGAACCAGATCGGCACGCACCGGAAGTGGCTGATGTCACTGAATAGGACATCGAGCCGGACTCGACCAATGGGAGAGCAGGAGAGGCCGGGCACAATGCCGTGGAAGATTGTCCAGGTCAGCTCCAGGTCCTCGGCCTTGAGGCCGAGCTTGGTCATCGTGTCGCGGTAGAGGATGTTGATGCTGCTGCCGCCGTTGATGAGGACTCGGGAGAACTTGCATGTGCGTCGTGATACGTCCATTTTGCAATATGCTTTTATATCAATATTTATTGCATTATGGCTGTTATTACACATTATATCTCAATACTTATGGCTATTCTCTCTTATTTTACAAGGTTTACCATGAAGAGGGGGGATGCCGACAGCTGGAATTCTGGCTGGAAAAGGAGCAAACGTTGGAAACCTATTCTGCACAACTCCAAAAGACCTGAGACTCCACGAAACAACTTTTTAGATTTAATAAGAAATTTTGGACAAAACAAATAGGCCAGGGGGGCCACACCCTATCCAGGAGACAGGGGCGCCCCCCCTAGGGCGCGGCCCCCTATCTCCTGGGCCCCCTGGTGGGCTTCGGCGTCCATCTTCTGCTATATGAAGGGTTTTCCCGTGGAAAAAATCGTGGGCAAGCTTACGGGACGAAACTCCGCCGCCACGAGGCGGAACCTTGGCGGAATCAATCTAGGGCTCTGGCGGAGCTGTTCTGCCGGGGACACTTCCCTCCGGGAGGGGGAAATCATCACCAACGATCCTCTCATCGGGAGGGGGTCAATCTCCATCAACATCTTCACCAGCACCATCTCATCTCAATACCCTAGTTCATCTCTTGTATCCAATCTTGTATCAAAACCACAAATTGGTACCTGTGGGTTGCTAGTAGTGTTGATTATTCCTTGTAGTTGATGCTATTTGGTTTACTTGGTGGAAGATCATATGTTCAGATCCTTCATGCATATTATTACCCCTCTGATTATGAACATGAATATGCTTTGTGAGTAGTTACGTTTGTTCCTGAGGACATGGGTGAAGTCTTGCTATTAGTAGTCATGTGAATTTGGTATTCGTTCGATATTTTGATGAGATGTATGTTGTCTCTCCTCTAGTGGTGTTATGTGAACGTCGACTACATGATACTTCACCATTATTTGGGCCTAGAGGAAGACATAGGGAAGTAATAAGTAGATGATGGGTTGCTAGAGTGACAGAAGCTTAAACCCTAGTTTATGCGTTGCTTCGTTAGGGGTTGATATAGACCCATATGTTTAATGTTGTGGTTAGGTTTACCTTAATACTCCTTTTTGTAGTTGCGGATGCTTGCAATAGGGGTTAATCATAAGTGGGATGCTTGTCCATGTTAGGGCAGTACCCAAGTGCCGGTCCACCCACATATCAAATTATCAAAGTACCGAACACGAATCTTATGAACGTGATGAAAACTGATAATTCCCAATGTGTCCTCGGGAGCTCCTTCTTCATTATTAGAATTTGTCCAGGCTTATCCTTTGCTACATAAAGGATTGGGCCACCTTGCTGCACTTTATTTACTTTTTGCTCGTTACTATTTATCTTATCACAAAACTATCTATCACCTACTATTTCAGTGCTTGCAGAGAAAACCTTACTGAAAACCGCTTATCATTTCCTTCTGCTCCTCGTTGGGTTCGACACTCTTACTTATCGAAAGGACTATGATAGATCCCCTATACTTGTGGGTCATCACGCTGCGCGATGATGGTGGGGTTGAGGACGAGGGTGTAACCACCCGGACTCGGCATGACTGCCAGGTGATCCTCCCGGGTCCAGGTGATCGGGCGATCCAACCAGTGCATGAAATCCGGCTTGGCCGGGATGACAGTGTTCACCTCCTGCCGAAGAAGTTGCTCGCTGTGCTTGTCGTTGCCGAGGCTGGTGAAGACGATGTAGCCCGCGTTCTGGTCCTGGTAGGCGTCGTTCCGCATCGCGCCGCCAGCAGGGGGCGGTGGTGGAGGCGGAGGCGGCTGTCCTGCGCCTGGAGCTGGAGCCGGAGCCAGAGGAGGCGGGACGTCTCCCCTCATGATGCGCTTGGTGATGGTGCACTGCCGAAGTGTGTGCATGGAGGGTCTTGCGCCGCTGTGGTGCTTGCATGGGGCAGTACCCAAGTGCCGGTCCACCCACATATCAAATTATCAAAGTACCGAACACGAATCTTATGAACGTGATGAAAACTGATAATTCCCAATGTGTCCTCGGGAGCTCCTTCTTCATTATTAGAATTTGTCCAGGCTTATCCTTTGCTACATAAAGGATTGGGCCACCTTGCTGCACTTTATTTACTTTATTTACTTTTTGCTCGTTACTATTTATCTTATCACAAAACTATCTATCACCTACTATTTCAGTGCTTGCAGAGAAAACCTTACTGAAAACCGCTTATCATTTCCTTCTGCTCCTCGTTGGGTTTGACACTCTTACTTATCAAAAGGACTACAATAGATCCCCTATACTTTTGGGTCATCAAGACTCTTTTCTGGCGCCGTTGTCGGGGAGCGTATCGCTCTTGGTGAGTGGAACTTGGTAAGGAAACATTTATATAGTGTGCTGAAATTTTCTGTTACTTGTCACTATGGAAACTAATCCTTTGAGGGGCTTGTTTGGGGTATCTTCACCCCAACCAGAAGAGCAAAGAGATGCTCCTCAACCTACTGAACCTTATGAAAATATTCACTTTGAGATTCCTTCGGGTATGATAGAAAAACTGCTAGCTAATCCTTTTGCAGGAGACGGAACATTGCATCCCGACTTACACCTTATCTTTGTGGTTGAAGTTTGTGGATTATTTAAGCTTGCAGGTATTCCCGATGATGTTATCAAAAGGAATGTCTTCCCTTTATCTTTGAAGGGAGATGCAATGACATGGTATAGGCTATGTGATGATACGAGATCTTGGAATTATAAGCGATTGAAGTTGGAATTTCACCAGAAGTTCTATCCTATGCATCTTATTCATCGTGATCGTAATTACATATATAATTTCTGGCCTCGCGAAGGAGAAAGCATCGCTCAAGCTTGGGGGAGGCTTAAGTCAATGTTGTATTCATGCCCCAATCATGAGCTCTCTCGGGAAATGATTATTCAGAATTTTTATGCTCGGCTTTCTCTTGATAATCGCAACTTGCTCGATACTTCCTGTGCTGGTTCCTATATGTTAAAGACTATTGATTTCAAATGGGACTTATTGGAAAGAATTAAACGCAACTCTGAAGATTGGGGTTCCGACGATGGTAAGGAGTCAGGTATGACACCTAAGTTTGATTGTGTTAAATCTTTTATGGATACCGATGCTTTCCGTGGATTTAGCTCTAAGTATGGACTTGACTCTGAGATAGTAGCTACTTTTTGTGAAACTTTTGCTACTCACATTGATCTCACTAAAGATAAGTGGTCTAAATATAATCCTCCTGTTGAAGTGAAAGTAGTTACACCTATTACAGTCGAAGAGAAGACTATTACATATAGTGATCCTATTATTCCTACTTCTTATGTTGAAAAACCTCCTTTTCCTGTTAGGATAAAAGATCATGTTAAAGCTTCGGCTGTTGTTCGTAAGAGTAATTGTAACGCCCGGATAATCTTGCTACAGTAATCCCACGCTAATCATGGCACGTCATCCCGATTACTGTTGCTATCCTCGAAATAATTCGAAACCGTTCAAATTCAAAATTCAAATTGATGAAAACAATAAAAGTTTTCAAAATTTAAAATAAAATTGTTCGGTGGTTGACGAATATTACAAGGGTAATTATGATGCAACAAACAAATTTTTATTAAATGCCTAAGTGTTTATAGATAAATAAAAAACATAAAAGAAAATAAATAAAAGGAAAACAGAAAAACAATACAAAAAAAAGAGAAAAGAAACCCCCTGGGCTTCGGCCCAGCTGACCACAGGCCAACTGGGCCACCACCAGGGCCCAGCCGGCCACTCCCCCCCCACCTTATCCACTACACCACCCCCGCCCACTCCACCGACACCTCCACAAACCCCCCCAAAATATCTCCCCCTCTCCCCGACCTGGATCGGGATCGAGGGAGGAGGCCCTCGCCGCCGCCCGGATCGCCCGTTGCCGGAGCCCTCTCCGCCGGCCTGCTCTCCCTCGCCGGACTCCTCCACTCCGTCGCTCATCGCCGTCGTCTCCACCACCGGCCGCCTCCCCGACTCCCTCCTCGCCGGTCGCCTCCAAGCTTCACCACGCCCGCCTCCTAGACCCTACCCCCCCCACCGTGAGCATCGCCCCTCTCCTCCCTCCCGCTTCGCTCTGTCGCCGTTGAGGTCGTCCCTACGCTCATCGCGTCGACGGCCGCGCCCTGGCCGTGCGCGCGCACGCGTCCGCGCACCCGAGCTGGTCTCGCCCCGTCCATGGCCGCGCCCCTGCGCCCCGTGCGCCCACGCCGGCGCCGTCCGCGCGCGCCTCCTCCCCTGCTGCCTGCCCCGCGCCGTCGCCGGAACCGCGTCGCCTCTGCCCCGTCACGCCGCGCCCCTCCTGTCACCTCGCCTCCCGCCTCGGCTCCGCCATGCCAGGCCGCGCCGGCGCCGCCCCTTGCTTGCTGCCGGCTCCCGCGCCGCAGCTGCGCCTGCTCGCCCCCCCTCCGAGTCGGGCACCAGCACGCCCAGCGCCCGTTCGGGCGACAGCCGTCGCCCCAGCGCCCAAAACCCGCTAAGGCCCCCGGGCCACTGACTAGGGGGCCCCGCCCCAGAACGTTAAAAAAAAACAAAAACAAAATAATAATAATAATAATAATAATAATAATAATAAATAAATAATAAATAATAAAATAAATAAAATAAATAAATATAATTAATAAAATTAAAATGATTTAATAAAATTATTAATTAATTAATTAATTAATTAAGTTAATTAATCCGGCTTAATTAAATTAATTAACTAGTTAAGATTAATTAAACTGTAATTAGATTAACCTAAACCCTAATTAACCTAAATAGAGAATGACAGGTGGGTCCCACTGGACCCACATGTCAGGGTTGACTCAGTCAACCCCTGTTGACTGCTGACGTCAGCATGACATCATGCTGACGTCATAAATACCTTTTTTTTCGAATTAATTAAATAAATAATTAAATTCCAAAATTGTTAAAATCTTTTAAAAATCATATCTTTTAATCCGTAACTCGGATTAAATTATTTTCAACATGAAAGTTGCTCAAAACGACGAGACGATTCCGGATACGCAGTCCGTTCGTCCACCACACCCCCCTAACCTATCGAACCCGCAACTTTCCCCCTCCGGCTCCTCTGCCCGAAAACACGAAACACCGGGAATACTTTCCCGGATGATTCCCCCTTGACCAGTACCACCTTATACCACGTTAGGGCACGCCTAGCATCGCTTCTTGACATGTCATGCATCGATATGCATCTGTTTACTTGGTATTCATTGTTTCTTCCCCCTCTTCTCTCCGGTAGACTACGAGACCGACGCTGCTGCTGCCCAGTTCGACTACGGAGTTGACGACCCCTCTCTCTTGCCAGAGCAACCAGGCAAGCCCCCCCCCCTTGATCACCAGATATCGCCTATTCTACTCTATACTGCTTGCATTAGAGTAGTGTAGCATGTTACTGCTTTCTGTTGATACCTATTCTGATGCATAGCCTGACATTGTTGCTACACCTGTTGATACCTTACCTGCAATCCTAAATGCTTAGTATAGGATGCTAGTTTATCATCATTGGCCCTACATTCTTGTCAGTCTGCCTTGCTATACTATCGGGCCGTGATCACCTGGGAGGTGATCACGGGTATATACTATACATACATACATACTATACAGATGGTGACTAAAGTCGGGTCAGCTCGAAGAGTACCCGCGAGTGATTCACGGATTGGGGGCTGAAAGGACCTTTGTCCCGACGGCCCTCTGTGTGGATCTTTGTGGCGGAGCGACAGGGCAGGTTGAGACCGCCTAGGAGAGAGGTGGGCCTGGCCCTGTTCGGCGTTCGCGGACACTTAACACGCTTAACGAGATCTTGGTATTTGATCTGAGTCTGGCTACGAGCCTATACGCACTAACCATCTACGTGGGAGTAGTTATGGGTATCCCGACGTCGTGGTATCAGCCGAAGCACTTCAGACGTCAGCGACGGAGCGGCGCGCGCCGAATTGGACTGGAACGCCACTAGGCTAGGTCTGCTTTCGGCCGCCCACGCAACGTGCAGGTGTGCTCAGGGCGATGGGCCCAGACCCCTGCGCGCTTAGGTTTAGACCGGCGTGCTGGCCTCTCTGTTTTGCCTAGGTGGGGCTGCGACGTGTTGATCTTCCGAGGCCGGGCATGACCCAGGAAAGTGTGTCCGGCCAAATGGGATCGAGCGTGTTGGGCTATGTGGTGCACCCCTGCAGGGAAGTTAATCTATTCGAATAGCCGTGATCTTCGGTAACAGGACGACTTGGAGTTGTACCTTGACCTTATGACAACTAGAACCGGATACTTAATAAAACACACCCTTCCAAGTGCCAGATACAACCGGTGGTCGCTCTACCTCAGGGAAATGAGGAGGGGATCGCCGGGTAGGATTATGCTATGGATGCTATGAGATGTTACTTGGAGATGCTACTTGGAGGACTTCAATCTACTCTCTTATACTTGATGCAAGACGAAGGTGACCAGAAGCGTAGTCTTCGACAGGATTAGCTATCCCCCTCTTATTCTGGCATTCTGCAGTTCAGTCCACTGATATGGCCTCCTTACACATATACCCATGCATATGTAGTGTAGTTCCTTGCTTGCGAGTACTTTGGATGAGTACTCACGGTTGCTTTCTCCCCCCTTTTTCCCCTTTCCTTCTTCCTGGTTGTCGCAACCAGATGCTGGAGTCCAGGAGCCAGACGCCACCGTCGACGACGACCCCTACTACACCGGAGGTGCCTACTACTACGTGCTGCCCGCTGACGACGACCTGGAGTAGTTTAGGAGGATCCCAGGCAGGAGGCCTGCGCCTCTTTCGATCTGTATCCCAGTTTGTGCTAGCCTTCTTAAGGCAAACTTGTTTAACTTATGTCTGTACTCAGATATTGTTGCTTCCGCTGACTCGTCTATGATCGAGCACTTGTATTCGAGCCCTCGAGGCCCCTGGCTTGTATTATGATGCTTGTATGACTTATTTTATTTTTAGAGTTGTGTTGTGATATCTTCCCGTGAGTCCCTGATCTTGATCGTACACATTTGCGTGCATGATTAGTGTACGATTGAATCGGGGGCGTCACAAGTTGGTATCAGAGCCGACTGCCTGTAGGAATCCCCCTTCCACACTCCTTGGCCGAAGTCGAGTCTAGACATTACAAAAACTTTTACTAACTTGGCTGTGTGCCTTATGGGCCCACGTCGCCATCGGGTGGTACTAGGATCTTTTACTCCTCGACCTTTACTCTGGGACTCTGAACTCTTTTCTACTCGGGTTAAACGAATTTACTAACTCTAACATTAGGATCCCGTTACCACGTTCACCCCGAAGTTGGATAAGCCATAGTTATTCTGTAGGATAGCATTTTGAATAGTGCCCATGTTGTCATTTGACTCCATTGAAACATCTTTGTTTTCAGATGGAACCCGCGAGGCAGGTCGTGCGCCACACTGCGGCCATTGGTGCCTCAGGATCACCTGCTGTGCTAGCTGATATGATGACCTATCTGGGTTATCGCTGGCACCCTGAGTACACCGTCTACGAGGAGTACCAGGACTTTAACCAGGAGCAGTACCGTGCCATCGTCCACCTCTACTCTCGGGAGTATGAGTCCACTACCGTGCTGCACACCGCTCATGGTGTTGGAGTGACCATCGAGATGGCAGTCCACGATGCGGCTCATGCTGCTCTGACACGTCTTCGTGGAGAGTATCAGGCATTGGACACTTCCCCTTTCAGGCACATTCCTATCGCATCTGACGTTGGTGCGGAGGGATACTACACTGCCGCCTACTCCACCGTCACCCGAGAGCCTTTCCACCATCAGCGCCTGGTTCTGCATGCTGATGGGCTGGACCGAGCTAACAGAGCTCTTCGCCACGAGTTGTACACCACTCGTCAGCACCTTTACAGGGCTCTGACGCGGTTGCACCCCTTTGTCCGGTCTGGACAGCTGCCGCGTTCTGCGATCTACCCAGCCAGGACCGTGATGCCCCACGGTGTCGGATGGCCAGAGGTGGGAGGCTACTCTCCCGCACTTGGTCCTCTTCTGCCACCTGAGCGTCGGGTTCTACACCAGAGTATCCGCGGCCCCCAGGCCACTGACGTGGAGGACTATCCGTTGCCTCACTACCAGCTGTCAGGTTACAGCTACCTTCACAGTACCTCCTGGGACTGATGTAGTCTTGCTCATTAGTCTTAGATGCACTCGCGAGCCTGCGTGCCGCCTATGATGACTTAGTCTATGTACGGAACTCTGTGTACTGAACTCTATGTCCGACCCCTTTTGTAAGTTATGCCGACTATCTATGTGGTATCTGTCGTGCTCCTTTCATTATGCATGTTTCATCATGAATGACTCTTGTCTATGCAAATTTCTCAATACTGAACTACCCCTGTTATATATTAGCAGGATGGTTAGACCAGCTGGTCGTGGTCGTGGTGGCAACTTCCCACCACCGCCTGAGTACATGGCTGGTATGATCCAACAGCTTGAGATGAATCGCCAGTTCATGGAAAACATGATGGCTCAGTTTCCTCGCCCCAATATGAACCAGCATCCAAACACAACAACTCTGCAGGATTTCATACGCCTCAACCCAAGTGTGTACCGCAGCTCAACCCAGCCGCTGGATGCTGATGACTGGCTCCGTGACATCACCTATGAGATGGAGTCTGCTGATGTAGCCCCTGCCAGCTATGTCACTTTTGCTTCCTTCTTCCTGAAGGGACCCGCAGCTCAATGGTGGGACAGCCACAGGCGTACTCTGCCAGTTGGGACAATCATCTCCTGGCCAGACTTTCAGGCTGCCTTCCGTGCCCGCTTCATTCCTCAGGGAATCATGGACAGGAAGAAGCGTGAGTTTCGCAACCTCACCCAAGGCAACAAGACTGTTGAAGCTTATCAGCGGGAGTTTCTGGACTTATCCCGCTATGCTGAAGAAGACATTGCAACTGATGCTCGCAGACAGGAGAAGTTCCGTGAAGGCCTTCAAGCTGACATCAAGCTCACACTTCTAGTGCATGACTTTGCCGATTTCGCCACCTTGGTGAACAAGGCCATCAATGTCGAGACTGGTCTGCAAGAACACCAGAGCTCTCAAAGGCGCAACCGTGACACGGGCTCATCTTCGGGCCCGCCCTCGCAGAAGCGTAAGATATGGATCCCGAACAGCATGTACCGTCCAACTGCACCTGCCCCAAGGCAGTCTTATGCTGCACCTCGTCTGCCGGCTGCTCCAACTAGGCAGCCGAGGCTTCCAGCTCCACCACCCCAAGCTCCTGTTCCTACCCCCGAGAATGGGTTGTGCTTCAGGTGCGGACAACCAGGGCACCGTGCTAGGGAATGCAACCAGAAACAGAATCAACTGGCCCTTCCAGCAACTGGCCGTGGGAACAACCAGGCCCGCAACAACAATGCCAAGTCTTATGGCCGTGTTCATGCCAACCACATTGATCTGAATGAAGCTCAAGACCAGCCTGCTACTGTGATGGGTACACTCCTCGTAAATTCAGTACCAGCATCTGTTTTATTCGATACAGGTGCATCGCATTCATTCATGTCAGAAGATTTTGCATGCTTGCACGACATTAAATGTGAGGACATGAATGCTTCACTATTAGTGCACACCCCTGCGGGCCAATGTCGAACCTCCATGATTTGCAACGACGTCCCTGTAGAAATTGAAGGACTGGAATTCCTTGTCTCTCCCATCGTACTGAAGTCCTGTAGCATTGATCTCATTCTGGGAATGGATTGGTTAAAGGCGCATACCGCTTCTATCGTTTGCGCCACCAAGACCGTCCATCTGCTACACCCTTCTGATGAAATAATTAGCTACGATGCTCATCTGGTTCGGAATGTCGAGGCCAGGCTTTATGCCTTAAACGCATTGAACGCTACACCTCTCGAGGGCATTGAAAACATTCCCGTCGTGCGTGAATTCCTAGACGTCTTTCCTGAAGAACTCCCAGGGATTCCCCCTGCTAGAGCTGTCGAATTCGTCATCGACTTGAAACCAGGCACCACTCCTATAGCCAAGCGACCCTACAAGATGCCGCCGCATGAACTCCTTGAGCTTAAGGAGGAAATCGATAAATCTCTTCGAAGTGGTTTCATTCGCCCAAGTTGCTCTCCTTGGGGAGCACCTTCTCTCTTTGTCAAGAAGAAAGATGGGACAAACCGATTGGTCCAAGACTACCGTCCTATAAATCAAGCTACCATTCAGAATAAGTATCCTCTTCCTCGGATCAATGATCTGTATGATCAATTGGCTGGTTCATCAGTGTTCTCTAAACTCGACTTGAGGTTGGGTTACCACCAGATCCGTGTTCGTGAGGAAGATATCCCCAAGACCGCATTTGTGACTCGTTATGGTTCATACGAGTACACCGTCATGTCTTTCGGCTTAACCAATGCTCCAGCCACCTTCTCTCGCCTGATGAACTATATATTCATGGATTACCTCGACAAGTTCGTCGTGGTTTATCTGGATGATATTCTGGTATTTTCCAAGAACGAAGAGGAACATGCTGAACATCTTCGCCTCGTGCTGGAAAAGCTACGAGAGCATCAACTTTATGCCAAGTTCTCCAAATGTGAATTCTGGCTTCCCGAAGTAACCTATCTCGGGCATGTCATCTCTAAGGATGGTATTGCCGTCAACCCTGAACGAGTTCAGGCTATTCTCGATTGGACTCCTCCGAAGAACGTTAAGCAAGTCAGAAGTTTTCTCGGTCTCGCCAGCTACTGCCGTCGATTCGTCGAGAACTTCTCCAAGATTGCCAGGCCTCTGACTAACCTATTGCATAAGGGCGTCAAGTTCCAATGGACAGATAAATGTCAGGAAAGTTTCCAGGCACTCAAGGACAAGTTGACTTCTGCCCCAGTACTAGCTCCTCCTGATACTAAGAAGGACTTCGTCATTTACTGCGACGCTTCCCGTCAAGGACTAGGCTGTGTCCTAATGCAAGAGCGCAAAGTGGTTGCTTATGCCTCTCGGCAATTGCGCCCTCACGAGGAGAACTACCCAGTTCACGACCTCGAACTTGCTGCTGTCATTCATGCGCTAAAACAGTGGCGACATTACCTGCTCGGTAATCGCTGCGAGATCTTCACTGACCACCAAAGTCTGAAGTATCTGTTTACTCAGCCAGACCTGAACCTCCGTCAGCAGAGATGGATGGAGACTGTTGCAGACTTTGATTTGGGTATTTCCTATACACCAGGCAAGGCTAATGTAATGGCTGATGCCTTGAGCCGCAAGTCTTACTGCAACCACCTCCAGGTTCACAAAGTTCAGCCCTCACTCGTTGAAGAATTCAGAAAGCTGAACCTCCATATTGTTCCTCCGGGTGCACTCGCTCCCCCTCCCCCGGAGTTACGCAAGATGAACCTCCATGTTGTTTCCAGGGGTTCTCTCAATACCCTGGTTGCGAAACCAGATCTTGTGGACACCATCAAATGGATACAGAAATGTGACGATGAAGTCGAGAGGATTAAACATTATCTCGCGGAAGGAAAGCCCTCATTCTTCACTGTGGATGACGCAGGCACCCTATTCTTCAAAGGTCGCCTAGTGGTACCGAGTAAGAAGGGAAAACCTGAATATGACTCCAGGAGGTTATGAAAGAAGCTCATGATACGCCTCTATGTATCCATCCTGGTAGTACGAAGATGTATCAAGACATCCGCCAGAGATTCTGGTGGTCTAACATGAAGCAAGACATTGCTCGTTATGTTGCTGAATGTGACGTTTGCCGTCGTATCAAAGCAGAACATCAAAGGCCTGCTGGAACTCTGCAACCTATATCTATTCCTGAATGGAAATGGGACCATGTTGAAATGGACTTCGTCACTGGATTCCCCAAATCGCAGAAAGGCAATGATGCTATTCTTGTCGTCATTGACCGACTTTCTAAGGTTGCACATTTTCTGGCGGTCAAAGAAACGATCACTGCTAGTCAGCTTGCAACTCTCTACATGACCAGAATTGTTTCGCTTCACGGTATTCCACTGGTTATCAGTTCAGACCGTGGCAGTTTATTCACTTCAAGATTCTGGGCAAGTTTCCAAGAAGCTATGGGCACTCATCTGTCTTTCAGCACTGCTTTTCATCCTCAGTCACAAGGGCAAGTTGAACGTGTCAACCAAGTTCTCGAAGACATGCTTCGAGCTTGTGTTATTTCCTTCGGCAAGAAATGGGAGGAATCTCTTCCGTATGCTGAGTTCTCTTATAATAATAGCTATCAAGCTAGTCTGAAGATGGCCCCCTTCGAAGTGTTATATGGACGAAAGTGCCGAACCCCTCTGAACTGGTCAGAAACTGGGGAACGTCCACTCTTCGGTCCGGATATTATCCAACATGCCGAAGAACAAGTCCGCATTATTCGCGAGAATCTCAAGACTGCTCAGTCACGCCAAAAGAGTAATTATGACCGTCATCATAAAGACATGGTCTATCAACCTGGCGAAAAGGCCTATCTTCGCGTTACACCAATGAAGGGTGCTCACCGCTTCGGGATCAAGGGCAAGCTAGCTCCTCGCTATATTGGCCCATTCACTATTCTCGAGAGGCGTGGAAAAGTGGCATATCAACTGGAGCTTCCGTCGAACCTTTCTCAGGTTCACGATGTGTTCCATGTGTCACAACTCCGCCGTTGCTTCAAGGACCCAATCCGAGCTGTGGATCATGAAGTGCTCGAATTGCAACAGGACCTCTCCTATAAAGAGCATCCGGTCCGCATTCTCGACCAAGCTGAACGCCGCACACGCCAGAAGGCGATCAAGTTCCTCAAGGTCCAGTGGTCGAATCACTCTGAAGACGAAGCCACCTGGGAACGCGAGGATCGCCTGCGTGATGAATACCCCGCACTGTTTCCTTCTACCTCCTAAAATCTCGGGACGAGATTTCTTGTAGTGGAGGAGATTTGTAACGCCCGGATAATCTTGCTACAGTAATCCCACGCTAATCATGGCACGTCATCCCGATTACTGTTGCTATCCTCGAAATAATTCGAAACCGTTCAAATTCAAAATTCAAATTGATGAAAACAATAAAAGTTTTCAAAATTTAAAATAAAATTGTTCGGTGGTTGACGAATATTACAAGGGTAATTATGATGCAACAAACAAATTTTTATTAAATGCCTAAGTGTTTATAGATAAATAAAAAACATAAAAGAAAATAAATAAAAGGAAAACAGAAAAACAATACAAAAAAAAAAGAGAAAAGAAACCCCCTGGGCTTCGGCCCAGCTGACCACAGGCCAACTGGGCCACCACCAGGGCCCAGCCGGCCACTCCCCCCCCACCTTATCCACTACACCACCCCCGCCCACTCCACCGACACCCCCACAAACCCCCCCCCCAAAATATCTCCCCCTCTCCCCGACCTGGATCGGGATCGAGGGAGGAGGCCCTCGCCGCCGCCCGGATCGCCCGTTGCCGGAGCCCTCTCCGCCGGCCTGCTCTCCCTCGCCGGACTCCTCCACTCCGTCGCTCATCGCCGTCGTCTCCACCACCGCCGCCCTCTTCGTCACCGGACCCCCCCCTCCCCGACGCCGGCGGCCGCCTCCCCGACTCCCTCCTCGCCGGTCGCCTCCAAGCTTCACCGCGCCCGCCTCCTAGACCCTACGCCCCCCCCCACCGTGAGCATCGCCCCTCTCCTCCCTCCCGCTTCGCTCTGTCGCCGTTGAGGTCGTCCCTGCGCTCATCGCGTCGACGGCCGCGCCCTGGCCGTGCGCGCGCACGCGTCCGCGCACCCGCGCTGGTCTCGCCCCGTCCATGGCCGCGCCCCTGCGCCCCGTGCGCCCACGCCGGCGCCGTCCGCGCGCGCCTCCTCCCCTGCTGCCTGCCCCGCGCCGTCGCCTGAACCGCGTCGCCTCTGCCCCGTCACGCCGCGCCCCTCCTGTCACCTCGCCTCCCGCCTCGGCTCCGCCATGCCAGGCCGCGCCGGCGCCGCCCCTTGCTTGCTGCCGGCTCCCGCGCCGCAGCTGCGCCTGCTCGCCCCCCCTCCGAGTCGGGCGCCAGCACGCCCAGCGCCCGTTCGGGCGACAGCCGTCGCCCCAGCGCCCAAAACCCGCTAAGGCCCCCGGGCCACTGACTAGGGGGCCCCGCCCCAGAACGTTAAAAAAAAACAAAATAATAATAATAATAATAATAATAAATAAATAATAAATAATAAAATAAATAAAATCAATAAATATAATTAATAAAATTAAAATGATTTAATAAAATTATTAATTAATTAATTAATTAATTAAGTTAATTAATCCGGCTTAATTAAATTAATTAACTAGTTAAGATTAATTAAACTGTAATTAGATTAACCTAAACCCTAATTAACCTAAATAGAGAATGACAGGTGGGTCCCACTGGACCCACATGTCAGGGTTGACTCAGTCAACCCCTGTTGACTGCTGACGTCAGCATGACATCATGCTGACGTCATAAATACATTTTTTCGAATTAATTAAATAAATAATTAAATTCCAAAATTGTTAAAATCTTTTAAAAATCATATCTTTTAATCCGTAACTCGGATTAAAATATTTTCAACATGAAAGTTGCTCAGAACGACGAGACGATTCCGGATACGCAGTCCGTTCGTCCACCACACCCCCCTAACCTATCGAACCCGCAACTTTCCCCCTCCGGCTCCTCTGCCCGAAAACACGAAACACCGGGAATACTTTCCCGGATGATTCCCCCTTGACCAGTACCACCTTATACCACGTTAGGGCACGCCTAGCATCGCTTCTTGACATGTCATGCATCGATATGCATCTGTTTACTTGGTATTCATTGTTTCTTCCCCCTCTTCTCTCCGGTAGACTACGAGACCGACGCTGCTGCTGCCCAGTTCGACTACGGAGTTGACGACCCCTCTCTCTTGCCAGAGCAACCAGGCAAGCCCCCCCCCTTGATCACCAGATATCGCCTATTCTACTCTATACTGCTTGCATTAGAGTAGTGTAGCATGTTACTGCTTTCCGTTGATCCTATTCTGATGCATAGCCTGACATTGTTGCTACACCTGTTGATACCTTACCTGCAATCCTAAATGCTTAGTATAGGATGCTAGTTTATCATCATTGGCCCTACATTCTTGTCAGTCTGCCTTGCTATACTATTGGGCCGTGATCACTCGGGAGGTGATCACGGGTATATACTATACATACATACATACTATACAGATGGTGACTAAAGTCGGGTCAGCTCGAAGAGTACCCGCGAGTGATTCACGGATTGGGGGCTGAAAGGACCTTTGTCCCGACGGCCCTCTGTGTGGATCTTTGTGGCGGAGCGACAGGGCAGGTTGAGACCGCCTAGGAGAGAGGTGGGCCTGGCCCTGTTCGGCGTTCGCGGACACTTAACACGCTTAACGAGATCTTGGTATTTGATCTGAGTCTGGCTACGAGCCTATACGCACTAACCATCTACGTGGGAGTAGTTATGGGTATCCCGACGTCGTGGTATCAGCCGAAGCACTTCAGACGTCAGCGACGGAGCGGCGCGCGCCGAATTGGACTGGAACGCCACTAGGCTAGGTCTGCTTTCGGCCGCCCTCGCAACGTGCAGGTGTGCTATGGGCGATGGGCCCAGACCCCTGTGCGCTTAGGTTTAGACCGGCGTGCTGGCCTCTCTGTTTTGCCTAGGTGGGGCTGCGACGTGTTGATCTTCCGAGGCCGGGCATGACCCAGGAAAGTGTGTCCGGCCAAATGGGATCGAGCGTGTTGGGTTATGTGGTGCACCCCTGCAGGGAAGTTAATCTATTCGAATAGCCGTGATCTTCGGTAACAGGACGACTTGGAGTTGTACCTTGACCTTATGACAACTAGAACCGGATACTTAATAAAACACACCCTTCCAAGTGCCAGATACAACCGGTGGTCGCTCTACCTCAGGGATATGAGGAGGGGATCGCCGGGTAGGATTATGCTATGATGCTATGAGATGTTACTTGGAGATGCTACTTGGAGGACTTCAATCTACTCTCTTATACTTGATGCAAGACGAAGGTGACCAGAAGCGTAGTCTTCGATAGGACTAGCTATCCCCCTCTTATTCTGGCATTCTGCAGTTCAGTCCACTGATATGGCCTCCTTACACATATACCCATGCATATGTAGTGTAGTTCCTTGCTTGCGAGTACTTTGGATGAGTACTCACGGTTGCTTTCTCCCCCCTTTTTCCCCCTTTCCTTCTTCCTGGTTGTCGCAACCAGATGCTGGAGTCCAGGAGCCAGACGCCACCGTCGACGACGACCCCTACTACACCGGAGGTGCCTACTACTACGTGCTGCCCGCTGACGACGACCTGGAGTAGTTTAGGAGGATCCCAGGCAGGAGGCCTGCGCCTCTTTCGATCTGTATCCCAGTTTGTGCTAGCCTTCTTAAGGCAACTTGTTTAACTTATGTCTGTACTCAGATATTGTTGCTTCCGCTGACTCGTCTATGATCAAGCACTTGTATTCGAGCCCTCGAGGCCCCTGGCTTGTATTATGAAGCTTGTATGACTTATTTTATTTTTAGAGTTGTGTTGTGATATCTTCCCGTGAGTCCCTGATCTTGATCGTACACATTTGCGTGCATGATTAGTGTACGATTGAATCGGGGGCGTCACAGTAATACTAGGACTTATACACCTCCTGAGCAAATTAATGTTGAACCTGGTATTGCCATGATTAAATATCTTTTGGATGAGGATTTAGATGGGCATGTTATCTCTTTCTTGGGTGAAACTGCTAATATTGCTAGACCCGATACTAAGACACATAGACCTGTTGTAGGCACGCATGTTATTTCTGTTAAAATAGGATATCATTGTTATCATGGTTTATGTGATATGGGTGCTAGTTCTAATGCGATACCTTATGATCTTTATAAACAAATTATGCACGATATTGCACCTGTTGAATTAGAAGACATTGATGTTACTATTAAGCTTGCCAATAGGGACACCATTAAACCTATTGGGATTGTTAGAGATGTTGAAGTCTTGTGTGGGAAGATTAAATACCCTGCTGATTTTCTTATTCTTGGTTCCCCACAAGATGATTTTTGTCCCATTATTTTTGGTAGACCCTTCTTGAATACTGCTGGTGCTAAGATTGATTGTAATAGGAAGGTTCTCACTGTTGGCATAGACGGTACATCTCATGAGTTTAATTTTGCCAAGTTTAGTAGACAACATCGTGAAAAGGAACCATCTAGTAAGGATGAAATTATTGGTCTTACTTCCATTGTTGTTCCTCCAACTGATCCGTTAGAACAATATTTGCTAGACCATGAAAACGATATGTTTATGAAGGAAAGGGAAGAAATAGATGAAGTGTTCCTTAAACAAGAACCTATGCTGAAACATAATCTTCCCATTGAAATTCTTGGGAATCCCCCTCCACCCAAGGGTGATCCCGTGTTTGAACTCAAACCATTACCTGATAATCTTAAGTATGCTTATCTTGATGAAAAAGAAATATATCATGTTATTATTAGTGTTAACCTTTCAGAGAAAGAAGAAGAAAGATTATTGAAAACCCTGAAGAAGCACCGAGCTGCTATTGGATATACCCTGGATGATCTTAAGGGCATTAGTCCCACATTATGTCAACACAAAATTTCAGTGGAGAAAGATGCCAAACCAGTTAGAGATCCTCAAAGACGATTAAATGCCAAAATGAAGGAAGTGGTAAGAAAGGAGATACTAAAACTCCTTGAGGCAGGTATTATTTATCCCATTGCTGATAGTGAATGGGTAAGCCCTGTCCATTGTGTCCCTAAAAAGGGAGGTATTACCGTTGTTCCTAATGATAAAGATGAATTGATCCCGCACAGAATTATTACAGGCTATAGGATGGTGATTGATTTTCGTAAGTTAAATAAAGCTACTAAGAAAGATCATTACCCTTTACCTTTTATTGATCAAATGCTAGAAAGGCTATCCAAACACACATATTTTTGCTTTCTAGATGGTTATTCTGGCTTCTCTCAGATACCTGTATCAACGGGGGATCAATCTAAAACTACTTTTACTTGCCCTTTTGGTACTTTTGCTTATAGACGTATGCCTTTTGGTTTATGTAATGCACCTGCTACCTTTCAAAGATGCATGATGGCTATATTTTCTAATTTTTGTGAAAAGATTTGTGAGGTATTCATGGATGACTTCTCCGTCTATGGATCCTCTTTTGATGATTGTTTGAGCAACCTTGATCGAGTTTTGCAGAGATGCGAAGACACTAGTCTCGTCCTGAATTGGGAAAAGTGTCACTTTATGGTTAATGAAGGCATTGTCTTGGGGCACAAGATCTCCGAGAGAGGTATTGAAGTTGATAAAGCCAAAGTTGATGCTATTGAAAAGATGCCATGTCCCAAGGACATAAAAGGTATAAGAAGCTTCCTTGGTCATGCCGGTTTTTATAGGAGGTTCATTAAGGACTTTTCTAAAATCTCTAGGCCTCTGACTAACTTATTGCAAAAAGATATTCCTTTTGTCTGTGATGATGATTGTGTAGAAGCATTTGAAACACTTAAGAAAGCTTTGATCACTGCACCTATTGTTCAGCCACCTGATTGGAATTTACCTTTTGAAATTATGTGTGATGCTAGTGATTATGCTGTAGGGGATGTTTTAGGGCAAAGAGTCGATAAGAAATTGAATGTTATCCATTATGCTAGCAAGACTCTTGATACTGCCCAGAGAAATTATGCTACCATTGAAAAAGAATTCTTAGCAGTTGTGTTTGCATGTGATAAGTTTAGACCCTATATTGTTGATTCCAAAGTTACTATTCACACTGATCATGCTGCTATTAAATACCTTATGGAAAAGAAAGATGCTAAGCCTAGACTCATTAGATGGGTTCTCTTGCTCCAAGAATTTGACTTGCATATTGTTGATAGAAAAGGAGCTAAGAACCCTGTTGCAGACAACTTGTCTAGGCTAGAAAATGTTCTTGATGACCCACTGCCTATTAATGATAGCTTTCCTGATGAAAAATTAGCAATCGTCAATGCTTCTTGTACTGCTTCTTGGTATGCTGACTATGCTAATTACATTGTTGCTAAATATATACCGCCTAGTTTCACATACCAGCAAAAGAAAAAGTTTTTTTTATGATTTAAGACATTACTTCTGGGATGATCCACACCTTTATAAAGAAGGAGTAGATGGTATTATTAGACGTTGTGTGCCTGAGCATGAACAGGAACAAATCCTACGCAAGTGTCACTCTGAATCCTATGGAGGACACCACGCTGGAGATAGAACTGCACACAAGGTACTACAATCTGGTTTTTATTGGCCTACTCTTTTCAAAGATGCTCGTAAGTTTGTCGTATCTTGTGATGAATGTCAAAGAATAGGTAACATCAGTAGACGTCAAGAAATGCCTATGAATTGTTCTCTTGTTATTGAACCATTTGATGTTTGGGACTTTGATTATATGGGACCTTTTCCTGCCTCCAATGGTTATACACATATTTTAGTTGTTGTTGATTACGTTACTAAGTGGGTAGAAGCTATTCCAACTAGTAGTGATGATCATAACACTTCTATTAAAATGCTTAAAGAAGTTATTTTTCCAAGGTTTGGAGTCCCTAGATATCTTATGACTGATGGTGGTTCACACTTTATTCATGGTGCTTTCCGTAAGATGCTTGCTAAGTATGATGTCAATCATAGAATTGCATCTCCTTATCACCCGCAGTCTAGTGGTCAAGTAGAGTTGAGCAATAGAGAGCTCAAATTAATTTTGCAAAAGACTGTGAATAGATATAGAAAGAATTGGTCAAAAAAACTTGATGATGCATTATGGGCCTATAGAACTGCATACAAAAATCCTATGGGTATGTCTCCATATAAGATGGTTTATGGAAAAGCATGTCATTTACCTATTGAACTTGAACATAAAGCATATTGGGCTATTAAAGAGCTTAATTATGACTTCAAACTTGCCGGTGAGAAAAGGTTATTTGATATTAGCTCACTTGATGAATGGAAAAACCAAGCATATGAGAATGCTAAGCTTTTCAAAGAAAAAGTCAAACGCTGGCATGATAAGAGGATACAAAAGCGTGAGTTTAACGTAGGAGATTATGTGTTATTGTTCAACTCTCGTTTAATATTTTTTGCAGGAAAACTTCTCTCAAAATGGGAAGGTCCCTACGTTATCGAGGAGGTCTATCATTCTGGTGCTATAAAAATCAACAACTTTGAAGGCACAAATCCTAGGGTGGTAAACAGTCAAAGAATTAAACATTATATTTCAGGTAATCCTATCAATGTTGAAACTAATATTATTGAAACCATAACCCCTGAGGAATACATAAGAGACACTTTCCAGAATGTTCTAGACTCCGAAAAGGCATAGGTATGTGGTATGATAAGTAAACCGACTCTAAAACAACTCTAATGGGAATTTTCATCAGTTTTGGATTATTTAAGGATTTTAGGAAGAAAGAAGTAGTCCGAAAGGGACACGAGGCTCCCTCAAGATAGGAGGGCGCGCCCCCTCCTGTAGGGCGCGCCCCCTGTCTCATGGGCACCTCGTGTGCCTCCTGGACTCCGTTTTCTTGTATGTTACGTATTTTGGTCGGTAAAAATTCATTACTTATACTCCCGAAGGTTTTGACCACCGTATCACGCAAATATCCTCTGTTTTCGTTTCGAGCTGTTTCTGTTTCAGATCTAGAGCATCATGTCGTCTTCAAGCGCTCCCAAGGACAAGTTTTTCGAGAGGGTTATCAACCCCTATCTTGCGGAGGTGCTGCATCACCCTCAAACCATTGAGATGCGTGAGGGGGTGTTGCACATCCGTGATGTGGAAGGACCAAGGCGTACCGGGAGCGTGGAGACAAAGCTCGAAGCCATGGAACAAGAAGTTTTCAAGTGTCAAGGGATGGTGGAGCGTGGACTCAACGCCAACCAGATGATGATCACGGAGTTCACCAACAATCACAAGCTGGATACCAAAGTCATTGGGGAGACCATCTTCAAGCTTCAAGAGAAAATCGAGCACCTCCAAGCCCAGATTTATGACCTGCAAAACCAGAACTGTGAGTATGAATATAGATTCAAGCGAATGAGTTTGGATGTAGATTTAAGGATCCCGGAGACTCGATCATCCTTTTATGATGGAGAGCCTATGCCTTGGAAGACGGACGACAAGCCTACTTCATCAACAACTCCTACTTCACCACCTCCAAAGAAATAATCACATGGGTATGGGCACTCCCCTTGGCAACTGCCAAGCTTGGGGGAGGTGCTCCGGTATCGTATCACCATCACACTCCTATCTTTACCGCTTTATTTAGTTCGATCCTTTTAGTAGTATCTTGATCTATTAGTTTGAAGTTTTGATATCAAGTAGTTTTGAGTTTTTCGTTGTGATCTCTTTATGTAATCGAGTCCGTGTGCTATCTATAATAAAGATTAGTGTTGAGTCAAGGGCTTTGCTATGTTGCTATGATCTTGAGAAAGTAGAAAGAACAAAAGAGTTCATATTGATCTTATGGATAGTGATAACTTCACACATAGAAAGTATGAGGCATAAAAATTGTTGAGAGTTGATGAACGTAGCCTTGGTCATCGTTGCAATTAATAGGAAGTAATAAGGAAAGAGGGGTTCACATATAAATATATTATCTTGGACATCTTTTATGATTGTGAAGCACTCATTAAGTATGACATGCTAAAAGAGTTGACGTTGGACAAGGAAGACAACGTAATGGTTTATGTTTTCCGACATCTCAGTTAAAGTATATTGTCATTGACCTTCCAAACATGTTGAGCTTGCCTTTCCCCCTCATGCTAGCCAAATTCCTTGCACCAAGTAGAGATACTACTTGTGCTTCCAAATATCTTTAAACCCAGTTTTGCCATGAGAGTCCACCATACCTGCCTATGGATTGAGTAAGATCCTTCAAGTAAGTTGTCATCGGTGCAAGCAATAAAAATTGCTCTCTAAATATGTATGACTTATTAGTGCAGAGAAAATAAAATTTGTACGAACTTGTCGTGGAAGTAATAAAAGCGACGGACTGCATAATAAAGGTCCACATACAAGGGGCAATATAAAGTGACATTCTTTTGCATTAAGATTTCATGCATCAACCCTAAACGCACATGACAACCTCTGCTTCCCTCTACAAAGGGCCTATCTTTTACTTTATGTTTTTACTTTATTGCTTGAGTCAAGGTGATACTCACCTTTCCTTTTTTTTTATCCTTTGGCAAGCTCCTCGTGTTTGAAAGATCATGATACATATATCCAATTGGATGTAAGTTGGCATAGGCTATTATTGTTGACATCACCTAAAGGTAAATATGTTGGGAGGCAACACAATAAGCCCCTATCTTTCTCAGTGTCCGGCTGAAACTTTATAACCACAAGTATTGCGTGAGTGTTAACAATTATAGGGGACTACGAGATGGTTGAGTATGTGAGCTTGCTGAAAAGCTCTATTATTGGCTCTTTCGGATGTTACGATAAATTGCAATTGCTTCAATGACTGAGATTATAGTTTGTTAGTTCCCAATGAAGTTTTTGAACCATACTTGACATTGTGAATTGCTTATTACTTGAACATAGGAAATCATATGACAAAATCCATATATGTTGCTGTTATTAGAATGATCATGATGCCCTCATGTCCGTATTTTATTTTTATTGACACCTCTATCTCTAAACATGTGGACATATTTTTCGATTTCGGCTTCCGCTTGAGGACAAGTGAGGTCTAAGCTTGGGGGAGTTGATACGTCCATTTTGCATCATGCTTTTATATCAATATTTATTGCATTATGGGCTATTATTACACATTATATCTCAATACTTATGGCTATTCTCTCTTATTTTACAAGGTTTACCATGAAGAGGGGGGATGCCGGCAGCTGGAATTCTGGCTGGAAAAGGAGCAAACGTTGGAAACCTATTCTGCACAACTCCAAAAGACCTGAGACTCCACGAAACAACTTTTTAGACTTAATAAGAATTTTTGGACAAAAGAAATAGGCCAGGGGGCCCACACCCTGTCCAGGAGACAGGGGGCGCCCCCCTAGGCGCGACCCCCTATCTCCTGGGCCCCCTGGTGGGCTTCTGGCGTCTATCTTCTACTATATGAAGGGTTTTCTCATGGAAAAAATCGTGGGCAAGCTTACGGGACGAAACTCCGCCGCCACGAGGCGGAACCTTGGCGGAATCAATCTAGGGCTCTAGCGGAGCTGTTCTGCCGGGGACACTTCCCTCCGGGAGGGGGAAATAATCACCAACGTCATCACCAACGATCCTCTCATCGGGAGGGGGTCAATCTCCATCAACATCTTCACCAGCACCATCTCATCTCAAAATCCTAGTTCATCTCTTGTATCCAATCTTGTATCAAAACCACAAATTGGTACCTGTGGGTTGCTAGTAGTGTTGATTACTCCTTGTAGTTGATGCTATTTGGTTTACTTGGTGGAAGATCATATGTTTAGATCCTTCATGCATATTATTATCCCTCTAATTATGAACATGAATATGCTTTGTGAGTAGTTACGTTTGTTCCTGAGGACATGGGTAAAGTCTTGCTATTAGTAGTCATGTGAATTTGGTATTCGTTCGATATTTTGATGAGATGTATGTTGTCTCTCCTCTAGTGGTGTTATGTGAACGTCGACTACATGACACTTCACCATTATTTGGGCCTAGAGGAAGACATGGGGAAGTAATAAGTAGATGATGGGTTGCTAGAGTGACAGAAGCTTAAACCCTAGTTTATGCGTTGCTTCGTTAGGGGTTGATATGGACCCATATGTTTAATGATGTGGTTAGGTTTACCTTAATACTCCTTTTTGTAGTTGCGGATGCTTGCAATAGGGGTTAATCATAAGTGGGATGCTTGTCCATGTTAGGGCAGTACCCAAGTGCCGGTCCACCCACATATCAAATTATCAAAGTACCGAACACGAATCTTATGAACGTGATGAAAACTGATAATTCCCAATGTGTCCTCGGGAGCTCCTTCTTCATTATTAGAATTTGTCCAGGCTTATCCTTTGCTACATAAAGGATTGGCCACCTTGCTGCACTTTATTTACTTTATTTACTTTTTGCTCGTTACTATTTATCTTATCACAAAACTATCTATCACCTACTATTTCAGTGCTTGCAGAGAAAACCTTACTGAAAACCGCTTATCATTTCCTTCTGCTCCTCGTTGGGTTCGACACTCTTACTTATTGAAAGGACTACGATAGATCCCCTATACTTGTGGGTCATCACGCCGCGCGACGATGGTGGGGTTGAGGACGAGGGTGTAACCACCCGGACTCGGCATGACTGCCAGGTGATCCTCCCGGGTCCAGGTGATCGGGCGATCCAACCAGTGCATGAAATCCGGCTTGGCCGGGATGACAGTGTTCACCTCCTGCGAAGAAGTTGCTCGCTGCGCTTGTCGTTGCCGAGGCTGGTGAAGACGACGTAGGCCGCGTTCTGGTCCTGGTAGGCGTCGTTCCGCATCGCGCCGCCAGCAGGGGGCGGTGGTGGAGGCGGAGGCGGCTGTCCTGCGCCTGGAGCTGGAGCCGGAGCCAGAGGAGGCGGGACGTCTCCCCTCATGATGCGCTTGGTGATGGTGCACTGCCGAAGTGTGTGCATGGAGGGTCTTGCGCCGCTGTGGTGCTTGCATGGGGCGTCGAGCATCTCTTCGAAACTCACGGCGGGTTGCCATGCTATCTTGCCGGTCTGTTGGCGCTTCGCCGCCGGATCTGCCGCGGGCTCTGCGGCCACGATGAGTCGGTTATCGTGACGCTGCGTCGGCTGGTCGACCTTGTGCTTGTTGTTCTGGTGATGCTGGTGCCGGCTGCTTTCGCCGGCCGGCTTCGGGGGAGGAACCGGCTTCGCCTTGCCAACTTCATCCAGCGCCACCTGGATCTTCATGGCAGAGTCGGCGTTGGCGTACTTGTCCGCCGTCACCATGAGTGCGGCCATGGTGGCTGGCTCGGAGCGTAAGAGCTTGTGCTTGAGGAGGGTGCCGTCTCGGCACCCGCTGACGAAGTACTGGATCGCCTGGACTTCATGGACGCCCTCGCAGCTGTTTCGAAGCTCGGTCCAGCGTGCGAGGTACTCGCGACCCATCTCCGTCGGCCCCTGCACGCACATGGCGAGCTGGCTAGGGCGACCAGGTCGCTTGTAGGTCCCCGTGAAGTTGCGGACAAAGGCCTCCTCGAAGTCGACCCACGCATTGATGTTGCCCATCGGCAGACTGTTCAACTACGTGCGGGCCGACCCCTGGAGCATGAGCGGTGCGTAACGCACAGCGAGACGACGATTGGCACCGGTGATGCCGATGGCCGTGGTGTAGTCGGTGAGCCAGTCTTTTGGCTTCACGGTCCCGTTGTACTTAGGGGTGTCGCGGGGAAGCATGAACCCTTTGGGGAAGGGCTCCTCCCGGATGCGTGGGCCGAAGCAGGCCGGCCCGATAGCGCCGCTCTCCTCCACCTCCAAGGAGCGAGCGAGCTGATCGAGGCAGTGACGAGCGTCGGTCTCGTCGATGGCGCGCGGGCCGAGTCGACTGGCGGCCAGGCCCCGAGGGGCTGGGTCAGTGAGAGCCGAACGCCGGCCATGCTGGTCGGGTCCGCGCTGAGTCTCCACTGCGGGCTCGTTGCCCAGGACGTCGGCGGCTGTGGCGGCCGGGTTGCGCCGAGTCCGGGCTTGGCCGGAGTGCGCCTCGCCGGGCGGCGAGGAAGCCATGTGCAGAAGTTCGCCGGGTCCGCCAAGGCGGGCGGAGCTGGACCCCGCCGGCTTGGCGAGCTGGTGGAGGCGATCCTGCTGGGCGTTGGTGGCGTGGAGGAGCTCGCGCATCCGCTCGATGCGCTCTTTTAGCTCCTCATCCGTGAGCTGGTCGAGGCCGACCGCGGCTGCCTCCGCAGCGGGCATGTTCTTCAGTGGGGTCTCGTAGACGGTTCAGACGGCACCGAGGGCTCGGCCGATCGCTCCTTCCCGAGTGCGCACATCGGCGACCCAGCTTGGCTCGGCCGCGGCGGGCGCGAATCCATGGGCGGCATCGTGCTCCATCTGAGCGGCCTCCGGGCGAAGCTTGGTGGCGGCGAGCGTCTCGGACAGGTCCAGCATCTGCTGGTGCCTTTCTTCGAGTTGAGATCGGGCCTCGGCGACGTTGGTGGCGTCGACGTTGGTGCCAATGGGGATGCGGAGGCTCTGCATCGTGGCGCGCAGCGGATCGGACGACTCGGTCCGTTCCGCAGCGGCCCTGGCTTCCGCGGTCTTCCTCGTCTTGCTCGACGAGGAGGAGGCATAGTCGCCAGTGACGAAGACCTCCACGTGGACGTCCATCGCCCTGGCGACAATGCCACCGCCGAGGGAAAGCGGAGAGTCGGAGTAGCTGAGCACCTCGCTGGGGTACTCGTCGGCCGCGAACGCATTGGAGATGCGCAGCGCGGCGAAGGAGGCGGCAAGCACGCCGACGACGTCGTCCGCCAGCGTGACGGACTCGTTGGTGTAGGAGAAGGGCCCCGTCTGAAGCATGCTCCCGGCCATCTCCTCGAGCTGCCCCACAGTGGGCGCCAACTGTCGTGATGGGCGCACGGCAGATACCAAGGGATGGCTAAAGAGAGGAGGAGGCTCGAGGGCGCTGGTGGGCTCCATAGGCGAGGTTGGCATGAGCGGGCGTGGGATGCCGGACATACCCAGGTTCGGGGCTCTTCGGAGAGATAATACCCCTAGTCCTGCCGAGTGTAGTTGGATGATCGATAGTACAATGTTGCTCCTGGAGCTGTATGAGGAGGAAGGAAGCTGACCAAGGCTTGGGCTGCTCCTTCTCTCCGGTGTTGCGGTTTGGTGGCTAGTCCTATGCTTGCTCGTTTTCCTCTCGTATATCTCACACACCTCTCTCTCTCTCTCTGTAGGCTGGGTTCCTGGGGGGTTTTATAGATCAACCCACCTAGGGTTACAATGGTAATATGCCGAGTCGGTGGGTCCATATTGTCAGTGCCCAGGATACCGGCTGGGTCCCGCTTGAGGGCTTGTGGTTCGCCGGGTTCCCCTAGGTGCGGGCCTCGCGTGCCTAGGGGGACTGTGTGCCGTCTTGTCGATCGTCAGAGCGTGGCCGAGTCGAGTCGTGTACAGTGCTCTCCGTCAGGTTGCCGCTTGCTGTCCTCACCGGTGAGGGCGGGAGCACTGTTGCCACGCCAGCCCCGGTCAGCGGGTAGGTAAGGGGCACTGTCGCCACGCTCCGGCTGACCATAGGCATGGGCGGAAACACTGTTGTCTTGGTCATCGGTGATTGAGGTCTCGTCCCATCGTACGGCCTGGATGGGACGGGAGCTTGACCCGTGGCTGGATTGCGGCGCACGCCACGGGTGGGGTCGGCTTGTTGGGGAAGCCTTGGTCATGCCGGGTTCGGCTGCCTTACGCCAGTTGCTGAGGCCGGGTCGACGTACCTTGCCGGGTCAGAGGGTTTGGCCGGGCTGCGGGCCTTGCCGAGTCGAGCGACCCGGCCGGGCGCGTGCCGGTTTGAGGGGTGATGCGGGCCCCACTATTTTTGAAGAGGATCCGGGTTCCATTGCCTGCCCGGGGTTCATCCCCCCGATACCGATGGTACACAGATCAGCGATAGACGTGGGATTTTACCGCGTGAGAAGGGTTCCCACGCAACCATTCCTCTCTGCTGGTCTGTACCCGAATAATCACTGTTGCCTGCGCCGCCAAATCGCCGCGCCGCCGCCATGTTGGAGAAGAGACTCCGCCCCCTCAGGCCACCACCGATCTCATCACCATCCATGCAGAAAAGGGAGGGATTATGGTGGGAATTGGCTCTCCTCTCGATTTTCTACTGGGAATCGGAAGTCGTTGCCGAGAAACCGATGCTCATGATACCAATTTGTCAGATCCCGGGTGTCAACTAAGCGAATTCTAGAGAGATCGAACTAGAGGAAGGGGATCTGAGATCCAGAATTTGTATGGATACTGTAAGATATATGTTTATAGGGTATTTCTTCTGCTTAAAGGCAAGAATAGGATCAATCACGCTACCTACTCAGCCACAGCCCGGCTCACTTATAGGCGAGAAAGTTATAGTTCACTGTAGCGACAACATAAGGTGAAAAGTAAAACAGTAGATGCATCGACGGTCGACAGCGTAAGTAACTTGAGCTGCTCGATGGCGACCGTCCGATGGGGCTCGAAGCGATACCAGCTCGATGGAGGTTGTTAAGACGTTAACTGAAGATGACACTTGGTTTGGGTTCAGAACAGCTGATGCCTGACAAGCCCTTTGCCAATTTATATACGAACCGCACCGTCCATACGTACTACACGCCTACACGGTGCACCGTCTTCCGCCGGCGTCTCTCTCCGCCCGATTTCAGGTACAGGATTGTGCTCAGCATCCACCTTCTGTGTTCGGCGTTGCTTCATCGATCATTGGAATTAGAGCTGCTTGCTCCCTTGCAGCCAGATTGGATTCTTCTTGCACCTCCTTGTGAAGTTGCCAGTATAATCTGGGTAAAAGAATTAGAGCTGCTGGATTAACAGTTGGTTGCACTCAGAGTAGCCTTGTTAACTAAAGCCTTTGGGAGGTGGAGGCCTGTTTTTTTTTTAAAACTAGGCAAAAGATTTGTCATTTTCAATGATTAAGATAGAAGGTTTAGAGTTCAAGACCAAAGGCCTAGGGCTATAAGTTTAACTGTATATATTCAGTACGAGCATTGGTTTCTGGCAGGATTTTTTTAGCAAAACTATGTTATTTCTTATCTTAATCAGCTATAAGTGGAAAATGCGTCTACACCCAGTTTGGTGCCTGGCAAAACTTGATTTTCATTTTGGTAGAACGATGTTAGTAAAAAATTGTTCACAGATCAAATGTTGGCAATGTTTACCACCATACAGTACTCCGCTGATGTTCTAATATGTCCACATTGCTTCTGCCAGATATCCTTGGGTAATGGAATCACATGCTGTCGACAGAGACAACGCTTCTGAAGAGGCGAGGGTGCTGCCACTGGCCCTGTTTTGCCGTGGAACACAACAGCAAGAAGCGGCTGCTGTTCGATGTTTCCAGCGGAAACATCCGCGGGATAACCAGCGCGCTGTTTCCAGATGCATTTGTCGAATTCGAGAGCTGCGGCTGGCTTCTCATGGTCCGGCACAAGCCATTCCACTTCCAGGAGCAGGTCGTCTTCCTAGTCCACCCTAGCACCGGCAGGCGGATCGACATGCCGGTGCTTCGCTCCCCCGACAAGTGCTACTTCGTTTTCTACGCTGATCCTCGTGTGGAAGTGGAGCTCCCCTGGTTGTTGCGTGCATCCAGATCATGAGCGTCGTTCCGACTGTCCATGTCGCGTGCCCTGGAGACGTGTACTGGTGCGTCCACAAGCATACCTGTCAACTGCACCTGTCGGAAGCAATGTGCAGATCCTTCCACACTTTCGGTCATGGACATGGCACTGGTCGGGACACGGGCTGTCTGCGCCGAGTTTCTCGGGCAGATCCTGATCTTCGACATCACGGAAATGACCTGGAGAGCGGCCTCTTGTCCAGAGTGGAGCATACAAGACGCCCACTACCTTGTTGCGTCCGTTGGGAAAGTTGTGATTGTATCGTGTCCCCGTGCGAGTGCTTTCAAGTTCTTACAGCTGGACATGGAAGCGCTGGCGTGGTCGCCCCTCGATGACCAGGAGCTTGAGGACACCAGCTGGTTTCTTCCCCAGGGCCAGTCCATCCGTGTGAAGGAGGAAGACAGGAATAAAGTCTACACTTTCCATCCAAGAGGACGTGGTAACTTAGAGACAGAGAGCTCGGATGGATGGACAATAACATCAGGGCCTGCCACATTGAAGACCATCACAAATATTTATGCATATGATTTAGTTGCTGGGACTGTCGAAACGGTTATACCAGCGTCGATCTTCACGGAAGTGAGCTGCTGGGTTCGGCCTAGTACATTCGCTACTCCAAAATAAATCAATATATTGCATAAATATTTGTGAGTACAAGGTCTCCATGAAGTTCCATGCAAAAAAAAAGGTCTCCATGAAGTTGGTTTACTTTTGCTTTTTTTTTTCTCACTCTTTAGAGAGCATCTTCCTTCTTTTAGCTGAAGCAGCTTTGTACTCCTCAACAAATGATAGGGACTAATCTTTATTATTGTTATGAAATCTTCTTGTAAATTTGGTTGTATCATTTATAAGCAATTGATAGCAAGCATAGTTTGAATGTTTGTAAAAGGAAAAGCTGAGAACTCTCCTTTGGTCTAGTGGTAGAAAGCTCCAAGGTGAGCTGTCGCTGACCCGGGTTCGAGGACTCATCTTCTATTCTATAGGACTCATCTTCTATTCTATAAGAATAAGACAGGGGGTCCTTTTCCCTCTGTTATCATGAGAAATCTCCATATAATGTGACTGGGGTAGGTCAGGGTGTACCAGAGCTACCTCTAGAGACCTAGGGGCCAGGGCATCCGCTCGGCTCATCAATAGGGTGGTGCCACCCCAAGTATTATCACTATCTCTCTAGGTTGAATCCTGGGTTGTCGGCAAAACATATTTAACTGGGATCTAGTTTTGGTGGCGATGTTGAGCCGCTCGCTCGATAGCAGCCTCGTAGTGACGTGGGATGGTGTGCATCATTCTTGCCCTGGTAGATCATCCAAGGAGCCTCCTCCTCGAGATGGGGTCTGACCTTGCTCTTTGGGGTGGGAACTCGACTTCTCCGCGATATGCTTTGGCGTGGTCATGCGATGTCTCCCCGCTTCATGAGTGTGTTTGCCGGTATCAGTTCGCCGCTTGTCATGGCGGACCCGGGGGGGGGGGGATCTCCCGCACCGGGTTCAGGTTTTCGCCCACGTGCTTTTGAAGATCACATTGTTGTCCGTTGTGGCATCCAAGTCCTTGATCAGGTTTTGGCCATGCCCCGCCCGGTGCCTTCGGATTGTGATCATCCTTCAGGTTCTCCTCGTATTGGAGGATCTGCTGCCAGCGATCCTCAACATCTTGAATCTGCCTGAGCAACTCATTATTATTTTTGGTTACCGTCCTTGGTGACTTGAGTAGCCTCAGCCGAGCTTCATCGTGGTGAGAGTTACCCAATGATTCGTTCAGTATTTCCTCGTCGTAGGGGCCGACTCACTTAGTGACCGAGGTTCCCCCTCTTTGCCACATGTTTTAGCACGTGGTGGACTCTCCCTCTCGAGGTCATAATCGGGGTCGTCCTCAGGGTTGTTATAGTTGCCAACACCGTCGCCATTGGTTGTGTCCACCATGTAGAACTCATAGGTCGAGGTCGCCTGCCACTTACCCAAGGGCACCATGGCTGCTCGTCGGCAGTCTGCAGAATCACCGACTTCCTCTTCTGTGTCTTCTTCTTCCTTGGAGGCTCCTTCGAGGATGTTTGTGAGATCTTCGATGTTGGAGACGATATGGGTGGTGGGTGGGTCGAAAAATTGACTTCTTCCGGTAGTTTCAAGATCCGATGTGACATCAAGATCAGGAGAACCGACGTTTGCTGCTTTGGATATGGCGAGATGCCAAACCCGTGAAGATCAACTCTCCGCGGTAGTCCGCGGTCGTTGAATCTTACGACTCGACCTGGAGAGAAGGTCTCGACCTAGTCAAGGTGGCCAGTCGAGTGGTGATGGGGTGACGCAGTCGAAGACGAACAATTGTCCCGGTAGAAAGGTCATGTCGAAATCGATCTAATGGTTGATCCAAACTTCCATCGAGCCGCGACATTCACCTAGCAGGACCACCACTGTCGGAGCTAAATCTGTCAGATCCCTCGCTAGGTTATCCTAGCTAGGTGACTTGGCATGAGGGTAACATGGACAAGGGTTTACCTAGGTTTGGGCTCTCAAGGAGGAGATAATACCCTATGCCTTGCTCTTGGTTTTACTGCGTTGGAGTGTATAGAAAGTACAATGTACCAAGGGATTGTAATTAAGGACAGTATAACCGCACCTAAAGCGAGCCCTCACAGCGATTTGGATTTTTGGCCGTCCGTTTTCACGATCTGAGAGTTTCTGGCCGTCAGATTACCATTAGTGTACCGTCTCTCACGTTTCTCAGCAAATGGGCCAACTGTCCTATAGGGACGCTACTCCGGTAGCAGAATTGGAGGCCTGTGGTTGATTGGGCCGAACTGAGGTTGATTGGGCCTTAGTATACCGAGACGAATTTCTGATCTCTCCTTGCGACTCGTCAGCTGGCCTGGCGGCGGCGCTCCGCTCCCGATCCCCAACCTCTCGTCTCTCTCCATCGAGAACCCTGGGTAGGTCGCCGCCGCCTCCCACGCCCACCTCTCCGATCCCAGTCTAGGGTGAAACATAGGTGCTTCTCAGTTGGGTATCGTCCGAGAGAAAGGCGAATAAGGCGAGGCGCTCCTGGCGGCGTGGGAAGGGAGTTGAAGCCGGAGTCGCCGATGGCGAGGGCCGCCGTGAGGGAGGAAGGGGTGGTTGGGGCGGTGGTAGAGTCACGCGAATGCCGTCCTTCCTTGCTGCAAAGGCGGCCGGCGTGCAGCTCCTTGCACCCTGTCCTCCTCATCACTGCACTCCCGTAGGCGTGATTGATGGCAACCTCCCGGTTCACCTCCACTTGCTACACAGCTGACTGACATTCGCTTTGTTCAGGACGCGAATTAGACATGGCAACTTCAACTATAACCTTCATTTCCTTGTATCGGAGATGGCGGTTTGACCCCTGGGGATCTGGGCTATGGTTATTTGATGAAATTCCAACCATGGTGATGTGCAAATTCATGTCAGTTCTTATAAGGTAATTTCTTCCTCGTGAAAATTATGACCATGTTAATACTCACTGATCAGACTAAACTTTGCCTCTTTTATAATAGAAGAATAAATGGCATCCATCTTGGTCTCAGTGGCTCTAAAGAAGACATGATAAGAAACTGAACTGGTGGGGATGCTTGAATTGATGGACTGAAGGTCCTCTGCAGGCCTATATATAAATCAGAGTAACACTTTTACAGTTGATTTGATGCAATTGAAATCATGGATCTTTATATGCTCATCACACTGTCAGTAGTTGGCCATAAATTAGTGGTTTCAATTCATCCATCTAGCTGATGGTTATGTGCTCGGTCTCTCTGAATTTATCATGATCAAACTTCAATGTGCGTATTTAAACTACCTTTTTGCCTTAGTGGACTTGTAGTGTGCAGATGAATGCAACTTGTTATGCTGCAGGCCTCCACCATGATGGTCAGGTCCACCACTAAGAGCACACTTGACAAGCTATGGGCCAAGAGGATGAGGAAAACAGGATCTGGATGGGTACCATAACAGGTTCAAGGATCTGGTCGCCAAGGGCGGCTGCTCGCCTAATAGATGCAAGGCTGGAAGCCCCCCGAGCGACCGTAGCAATGATGGGGGCATGAATGACCATGTTTGGATCGCTGATGATAATCGGAATGATGAGTTTGACGAATCACCAAGTATACTTGATCCTCTCATGTTTGATGATGTGAACAGCATAACCCTTCAGAGGTACAAGCTGGTGAAATGGTTCATCGAACCCCATTTTTGAGGACCACGTATCTGGTTGCTTTGTGCGACTTAGGGTTGGCAAGATAAAATCAGGCACCCCCAAGTACATGCTGTGTATAGTTAGAAACATGGATGCCGGTGACCCAAAGCGGCCGTACAAGCTGGAGAGTTACAAAACATGCAGGTATCTCAATGTTTTATGGGATAATGAAGCTAATGCTGCTCAATGGCAGATGACTCAGGTCTCTTAACTCTCCAGCCCTTGAAGAGTTCAAGGAGTGGCTTCAAGAGGCTGAAAAGAATGGTGTGTGCATACCAACCCGGCAAGAAGTGCAGGAGAAGAAAGAAGCCATTATAAAGACCTGCAACCTTTTGTATTCAGTGTCTACTGTAAAGCATATGCTGTGAGAGAAGATATCAGTTGTGAGACGTCCTATGAATGTTGCTGCTGAGAAGGATAGGTTGAGGGATCAGTTGGATATGGCCCTGGTCCTCAGGGATGATGAAATGGCGCCAGAGAGTTTCCATTTTAATGCTAAACACTGACTGTGAGTCATCTATCTGCCAGTTTTGTTACCTTACCTTTGCGGCTATAGAAGCTTTCTTTGTCCTCTAGAGATTATTATTTTTGCGTAACCAGTCAAAATACTTAAGATACTTAAGTGATATTATTGGCGAAATAAGACGAGTCCTCTTTAGCTTGTAATTATTCAATTTCTAGATGTTGTGATGCTTTCTTGTTTCCTGGTATTTGTAAGCAAGGATTTGGGAGTGATTTCACCTACGCATGACGGTAGTTGCTACTCCCTCCATTCCATATTACTTGTCGCTGATTTCAGCGACAAGTAATATGGAACGGAGGGAGTATATTCCACGCTCCGGCGGGAGCCAATTTTTCTGTAGCAATTGCTATGCAGTGGAATTCTCATATAGATCTGAATTAGTTTAACTCAATCATATCAAAAGAACCCACAATATTGGCAAATTTTTACGTGCTATGCCTTTTTCAATATTTTTTTAAAATTAGATCAATATCTTTTAGTACCCTTTCCCCGTCTTGAGGAAGCACTACATAAACTGGTGCCAAGATAGCCGAGCAAGTATTCCATAGGTTCATGACGTTGCACCTAACAAGTTAAAATACCAAGATTTGTGTTGATTCAGTTTTAGTAGATATTCTTTTATGAGATTCATGCTTATTTTTAGATCATGCATAGCTTTGATCCAAAATCATAATAAGTCCCGGAAAGAAGGTGTGTAATCAGCTATCCCAAAACCCTATCTTGGTCATGAGAAAGAGGGTCTTAAAAAGAACAGTTGTGATATTGTTCAACAGCTGCTGGGAAATTCCACATGCATGGAATAGCAAACTGAATCCTTGCATAAGAAATTGATTGTGTCATGCTTGCTTCCGTTAGTATGAGAGGGACTCCAACCGCAAAAAAAAAGATAGTATGAGAGGGACTGCAGAATTTTGGTGTTAATGCTGCATGTCCAGAATTCTCTCTCTTACCTTGTTGATAATACTACCACCACATTAACTTTCAGGTAAAATGAAATTAGACATAATTATATACAATACTACTACTGCTCTAATTTTCAGGTAAATGAAAATTACACAAAATTATATATGATACTATTATTGCTTTAGCTTTTAGATAAAATGCTCCACATAATTGCATCAAACCCTAACATTCAATATTACAAAAATATGGGCGCAGCAACGCGCGCCATCGATGATCTAGTGTGTCCTAACAATGAGCCTGGCCCCCGGTTTATATAACACACTAGGGGTCCTAGGGTTATAGAACTCACCAGGCTACGTCGGCGAAGGTAGAGTCCTCCACATCTACCATATACTTGGATTCCACTCCAAGTCTTATGGAATCTTCACGTATCTCGCCATGGGCCTCCCAACGCGGCCGAGGGCCGAACCGACTTAGGGGTCCTCATCCCGACCCACCGGACAGGGAACCGTCATGGTGAGAGGCCCCCTAAACCGGGACACCGACACTTGCTATAGGCCCAACACTCTCATGAGCATTCTTTGGACCACGCCTTGCATATCACTTTGGTCATCATTTAATCTTCTTCTTTTTCTATCTCAATCTCTTGAGATACATAATAAATTCTTCACTCGAACTCTTCTCTTGTAATCATTTTCAAGATCTTGATCCTCCATCGCTTAACTCATAAGCTAGAGTAAGACAACATTTGAGTCGCACACAAGAACTCCATCTTCTTTCACTTTCCTCTTCTTTCAACCTTGAATCCAACATACGGTCTCCAAGTATTTGCCTATGGATAAACTTTCAAGTATAACTCAACACAAACACTAGTCCATATGGATTGTCCTTAATTACCACAACCACACATGCCAGCACCATGCAATTTCATTGTGAAACTTGCCATCTCCGAAGTGGAGGAAGAAGCTAGCCATAAGGATTGAGAACCAACTTGTGGTGGAGGCTAAAGGAGAAAAAAATGCGAGCCTTCAGTGGCGTTCGAGGAACTTCATGGTTACCTGCACCACTTTAACTGTGATTAGATTCCTTAATTATCAAGAAGCGAACACCGAGATAAATCTTCATCTCCTCGTGTCTCGATTATCCTTATACCCGAGTTTATTTACTTATGCTTTATATTTGATAGTCTTGTAGCTTCAAGTTATTTATCTTCTTATAGGTTCTTTATCACTTGTATTATTATATATCTTGTGCTCAACTCATTTAATTGAAGTTGTTGGTACACTTAGTTGAGCCTCAACATATTTAGTACTCCTTAGTTGAGTATTTGTGTTTGAGAACTAAACGAGTAGTTTATTTATACATTTCTTGAAACCAAATCCTTAATTGTTTTATAACACCTATTTTGCTTATCTATGCGACATGGTCATTTCACCATGCACCCTTCCGCATGGGTCGTGGCACTATAACGTTGTCCATCTTATATTTTTTTTCTTATTCTAATTCTATATTGTGCCACACCTATTTTTCATCATTTATATTTTATGTCTAGTTTTATTGTTATTATTGTCCTAGGTAAATAATGACTATCGGTATGAGATACATGAGCACTTCTTTTTGAACACATGTTTGTTTTTTCAAAACATGAACATCTCTTTAAGGTATATGAACATTTCCTTCACATGCAAGAATCCTTCCGAAATAGTAGGAGATAATTCTTTTTTTGATAATTAAATATGACGTAATTCTTAGTGATGTACATGTACATTTATTTCTACATGCAAGAACATTTATGAAAATACATGTCCACTTTTGATAAACGCAAACATTTATTTTGATGCCTGTGAACATTTTTTTGTCACACATGAACATTTCCTTTTGCATACAGGAACGTTTTTAAAAATCACTAGACATTTTAATAGGTACATACATGAAATTTTGTTTTCGTGGCCATGGATTTTTTTTACAACGCCTTAACATTTTAGTTATTTACTGAAACGATTATATGAACATTTTATATTTTGTTCCTATATTTTCTTATGTTACTTTAAATATTTCCGTGTTTTTGAAAAAAAGGGTCTAGAAGGCCAAAAATAGCGCGCGTCGGCCCGCAGGCATTCCTGGTGTGGCCCATGTGAGCGCGGCACCACCGCTGCAGCTCGCAATGCGCCCCACATCTTCCTCCGCTTCCGCTGGAAAAGAGGCTAGGGCTTACACTCTCCTCTCCTCTCCTCCGAATCAAAGAAGCGGCGGCATTCTCCGCTTCGGGCCGAGGTCGAGCGGCGGCGGAGATACCCTCCTCTCCTACGGTCTTCGCCGCTGTTTCTATCTCCCGGTCGTGCTCAAGGTACCGCCGTTTTTCGCTTCTCCTGGCCCCTGTTCGTTGCGTTGGTTCCCCGATTCTACATGTACACGGTTGATTTTTCGATTCCTCTCTTGATTGATAGGGGAAACCAAACCGGTAGTATCATCCATAGATTTAATGGTGTATAAAGCCATTCTTCTAGGTAGAATTAGAAAGTAGCCTTTTGCAGCTGAGGACTAGCCTAGGGTTGCAGCAAATACTACTCTACTCCGTATATTTCTAGTTGAACAGACATTAGACTGTCGTTATCTATTAGTAATAATAACTGCACCCTGTGAACTCATCGGCTGTGGCAAAATGATTTCCCTACTTTCTTTATTGCCCAAGCAAGAGCTACAAGTACTAACTAATTTGCATATATGCTCTGGTTTTGATGTTATTAATTGTTAGGTGCCTCCGAATAAGTTCTCAAAAAAAATAAAAAAGTTGGTTCAGATTAAGCACGTGGGTCTTCTTGCGGAATTGCTTGCGTCAATTCTAGCTCGTTTCGTTGTATTCTCTTAGCTAGTTCATTGTTCAGGCTCTGGTGCTTAATTATGGTTCTAGTTTAATTCAATGATGTGGCCTGCCTGTAGCGTCATTTTTTCTTTCCAACAACCTAGAGACAGATAAGGTGCTAGCTACTTTAATAAATCTCCTTGCTTATGAAGAACACACAAGTTTTGGATGGATACAGAAAATGCTCAAACTTCATCAGTATTTTCTTCGTAGCAATGAGTGTCGCCGGTGTAATCTCCATCTAACTTCACATGCATTATTTTGATATATCATAAGTTTGAGTCCAGCTCTTCGGTTGTTTTCTGAACCTTCATATATACATTACCTGATTTGTACAGCTGAATTTGTTCGATGGAGGACCTACCGGAGGCTCTGCTGACAGAGATTCTCAAGAGGATCACCAGGACAAGTGATCTGAATTCTCTTTCCCTTGTGTCAAAGCAGCTCTACAAGATAGAGGGGAATCAAAGGGGTGCTATCCATGTTGGTGCCGGTCTTTGCACTGCTACAAAAGCACTGACGTCATTGTGCGCCCGGTTCCCAAATTTGCAGAAAGTGGAAATCGATTACTCTGGTTGTATACCTGGACATGGAAAGCAGTTGGACAACAAAGGCCTTTTTGTGTTTTCATCTCACTGTTCCTCGCTGATTGACCTCACTTTGAGCTCCTGCTCATGCATTGATGACTCTGGGCTTGGTTGTTTAACTTATTGCAAGACATTGGTGTCTCTCAGGCTGAACTCCATACCAAAAATAACTTCAAGTGGGCTTTTCTCGGTTGCAGTTGGTTGTACAAGTCTATCTGCTCTCCACCTTATTGATTGCGAAAAAATCGCTAGTGTAGAATGGCTGGAATACCTTGGTAGGGATGGATCGTTGGAAGAGCTTGTAGTGAAGAATTGCAGAGGAATCAATCATCATGACTTCCTAAAGTTTGGTTCAGGATGGATGAAGCTCCAGAAGTTTGAGTTTGAAATGGAAAGACATGATCGTCTTCCAGGTGATGTGGTCTATGACTCCTCGTACGATGCTCACAGCATGGATATATATGATTTCTGCTGTGAGAGTTTGAAGGTTTTAAGGTTGGCGCATATTAGAACTTGGCCAGAATTAGGACTTCGTGTTGTCCTAGGGAAGTGTAAAGCATTGGAGAAGCTTTGCCTTGAGTATGTTCATGCCCTAAATGACAATGACATGATTGCATTATCTCGGAGCTGCAGCAACCTTAAAAGCATCAAACTTTGGCTCAACCTGCAGCGCTACTCTATTGATGTCAGCGATTGGGAAACCAGGACGTCATTTACTGATAACAGCCTTTACGCTCTAGCCCTCAACTGTCCCATGCTTCAGGTCGTAGACCTCAGCTTTACACCATGTTCCCCTGACTGGCCATCAGAAATTGGATTCACACAGCAGGGTTTTCTGGCACTCATTCAGTCCTGCCCAATTCGTGTTCTCCTGCTAAACACCGCCAACTTCTTTGATGACGAGGGGATGAAGGCCCTCTCATCCTCACCACATCTGGAGACACTCGAGCTTATAGCGTGTTTTGCAGTAACTGATGCTGGGATGCGCTTCCTTGCGCACACCCCATGCTTGAGTCATCTCACACTTCGGGTGTGTCATAAGGTTACTGATGTTGGATTAGCTGAACTGGGAAGTGCACATAAGTTAGAGTCTTTGGTCATTGAGTATTGTGGTGAGATCTCTCTGCAAGCTGCGCAGGGTGTTGCCAAGTCAGTTCACTACTCCAGCAAGTTTCCAGATTACCTTATGTATTGATGAAGTGGTCTCCAAAATTTTCAGTATGAATTTGCTGCTGAAGCCATTAGCTTGTTCAGTGTGCATCATTGGACAAGGCTGTGCATTATCAGACGTAGATTCACTTCTCTGGACTTTCTATTGCTTCTACCTTCACTGCTATAATTTTTCTGTATGAAACTTTTATAGTAGGCACAACTCGTGTACTGTAATTCTTGTTGCTTAATTTCTTACTCTCTCTATACCGCTGTTTTGTAATCCACAAAAATTGGCCCCAAGATTACCTATTTTTGCTGTTTGGTTTCTACTCTTAAGAAATGTCGGGAACCCTTTTTACTACGGGATTCTGAAGACATGTATATCTGCCTGTTATTTGCGTGTGGCAACTTTGGTATGGATCAGTGTAGTAATGGTCAATGTTTCACATGGAGACCTCTACTACAAAGGCGACATGCTTGTTTTGTTGATGTTGATTCTGTTTGGGAATGTCTTTTCATTTGCTTCTCAAAATATAAGTTACGAGTAGTTACTACGTACCATAATTTGGGTTTTTAGATTCCAAGATTACAAATGCAATGTACTCATCTCATGGAAGTTGAGGTACAACTGAAACTTGACCCACTGAAGGCAAATAACATAGCTGTGTGCTAATTACAGGCTTCTACTAGAAATTTAGAGGGGGTCGTGTTTCTTTTACATATCACAAGAGTATGATGAGTGTATGGAAAATCAGAATTGGGTACACCATTTGAGAAGATCGTGTCCTAAAATTGGAGAAGCCAGGGCTGAACTTTTGTTGTGATTGTCGCGTACTAAGTTCTAATCTGGCTGAAAAAATTGAACTCTAAAAAGTATTACCTCTGTTCGAAAATATATGCACAACTGTGTATATCTGAAAGTGAGAAAAAACACGTTTTTCCTTCTGCGAGAGGCACATATTTGCTTCTCGTGGAGGCTCTGTTTTTCCCGGGTTTTTTGTGAAAAAAAAAGTTTATCAAAACCTATTAACATGGATCTAGTTTCAAAGATCGCGAGGCAAGATATTAAATGGTGAAAACAGTTTGCGATTTGGACGCATGCTTAAAAGAAGGCGGGAGTGGCGCACTGTATGTGCGCCATTTGTTGCAAGCTGGGAAGGTGGGAGTGATCTTTGCAGGGTATCTCTCAATTATTAGGGATCTTATACCAGCCGCATTCTGCGGCAGAATGTCGTGGCCTCGCACAAGGCTGTCCTTCGACTGGGCAGGCCATGCGGGAGCTGCGAGCGGTGTAAAAAAAGTACTAAGCGTCAGATAGCATTCAAGCTCAAGGTTGCGCCATCGTAGACAGAGGTAGCTAGCCACTGTGGCCGATTAGAGTTCATGATGAATATGTGGCGCGATTACTTTAGAACTAGTTACAACCGCAGATTGGATTATTTTTCATTTTCTTAATCATTTTTTGAAAATTCTGAATAATTTTTCAAAAAAAATCTGAACCATTTTGACAAACACGCATAAGTTTTGAATATTATTTGACAATGTTTTAATTTTTAACCAAATTTTAAAAGCGGCGACAATTTTGAAGTTGTGAACAATTTTTTTAAATGAACATTTTAAAATTCCGACCATTTTTGATAAACACGAACATGTTTTTAAAATATGTGACCAAAATTTCAGTTTCTGAATAAATTTTGAAACCAAGAAATTTTTCAAATTTTTGAACAAATCTTGAAACATGGGAACATTTTTTAAAATTCTGAATAATTTTGGACAATCACAAACAAGTTTTGAACAAAAATGGGAATAATTTGTGAATTTGTGTACAAATTTTGGAAAACACGAACTTTTTAACATTTGTGAACAGTTGCACAACGAAACATTTTTTAAAATTACAAACAATTTAAGAAAACTAGGAGCAAGTTTTCAAAAAATGTGAACACTTTGTGAATTTGTAAAAAAATTGAAAATGGGAAGAGTTTTTAAATTTGTGAACAAATTTTGAAAATGGAAACATTTTTGAAACTTTTGTGTGAATCTCAAACAAAAAAATATCGGAAAGCGCAAGTTGTTCTGAAATTCCAAACATTTCATAAAATTAGCAAACATTTGTACAAGATTTTGAACATAATTGAAAAATTGGAACAAACTTTTGAATTGCAAATAATATTTGAAATTTCCATGTATTTTTTAAATAGTAAAAAAACTGAAAACAGAAAAAAGGAAATGAAAATAAAACAGAAGAGAAAGGAAATAGGAAAAAAAGGAAAACTAAAATCGGAGGGGTGGGGGATGTTCCAAACTGGAACAAATGAACTTGTGAAGTGGGCCAACCCAGTCAGTTCGCTAGTGCGCTTCCCTGTGCTATGCGGCAACAATTTGCCGCAGAGCGCGGCAAATAGGGATTCAAGTGAGGGAGCAACTAATTAAGGAGCGCTCGTTCGGGAGCCTCCTCAAAGGTCACGGGCGCTCTCAGCCAACGCCATGTGTCGTGCTCTAGGCGCTCACTCCGATTTTTGTTTTTTGTTTTTTTCACATGCATTTTCGACTTTTTAGATTGTTTTTTGATGGTTTTTTCGGCTTTTCGGTTTTTCACTGGTCTTTCATAACATTTGAACAATGGAAAAATTCAATTTTTTTGGGCAAAGAAACGCGTTTTTTTGCTTTCCCGAGAGGTACGGATTTGCTTCCTCAAGAGGCAGGGCTTTGCTTCCGCGAGAGGCACAAACGTACCTCTCAGAAATGAAAAAATATATATATTTTATTTTTTTCTCTTCCATGAGAGGCACGATCGTGCCTCTCGAAAACGGAAATAATCCTTTTTTTTCTTCCACGAGAGGTACGAGTTTGCTTCCACAAGAGACACGTTTTTCTTCCGCAAGAGGCACGAGCGTGTCTCACAAAAACGACAAAACATATTTTTTTCCTTCCGCGAGAGGCAGGGGTTGATTCCGCGAGAGGGACAGATTTGCTTCCGCGAGAGCCACGGCCCTGCCTCTCAGAAACGAAAAACGCATTTTTTCCTTCACTGAGAGACAGGGATTTGCTTTCACGAGAGGCATGGTCGTGCCTCTTTCGGAAAAGGAAAAAAATGCTCTCAATTCGGGTTTTTTTGTCCGGTTCTGTTAAAACCTATCAACATGGGATCTACTCCCTTCGTCCCATAACGTCTTAAATTATGGGATGGAGGGAGTAGTTTTGAAGATCTCAACGCGAGTAATCCAACTGCGAAAACGGTTTGAGATTTGAACGCACGATTTAAGAGATAAAACATTTAAAATAAACGGATCTATGAAAAAAGAGAATCTTCCGCTTGCGACAAGTGGAACACATGCAGCCTAGCCACCTGTCACAACCTGGGGATGTGGAAGTGATTTTTGAAAGGAGGACTTCTCAATTAGTAATTTCAAACTAATTCATGTTAACCGACGGGGGTAGTTGGGCTTGCATCAGCTGGAGTAAATAATACGTTCGTCCAACCTAGCCCAAGTAGTAATATCAGCAGGTCCCTCGATGGTTTGGAAAATCCTATTTGGCGCTTTAGGAGTCCGTTACAGTGCAATTCTCAAACGGGCACCTGAAGCAGTTACAGTTGGGCCGGCCCATTCTATTCTTCTTACCATTAGTAGAAACAGCAAAAATGTGCGTGCACAAGGATTCGGACCCCTGACCCCTTCGTTACGAGCGGTCAACTCCAACCACCAGACCAACACCACAGGTACCTCGTTTTTTTGTTTGTTCTTCACTTCGGTTTTTTCTCTTTTTATCCTTTTTGTTTTCTTTACTATGTTTTTTTAATTCGTGAACCATTTTTAAATAGATGATTTTTTCAATTTTCAATGAACTTTTTTTAAATTCAGTTACCTTTTTCCGAAATGAATGAACTTTTTAAAAAAATTTGGTGATTTAAAAAAAACCAATGAGTTTCTTTTTAAATCCGATGAACTTTTTCAATTTGATGAATTTCTTTTAAATCCGATGAACTTTTCTAAATTTGGTGATTTTTTTTTCAAATCCGATGAACACTTTTTCAAAATGGATGTACTTTTTTCAAGTCCGATGAACTTTTTTCAATTCGGTGAACCTTTTTTCAAATCCGGTGAACTTTTTCTTCAAAATCGATGAACCTTTTTTTTTTCATTTTTTAATAAATCGATGAACCTTTTTTTCATGGATATATACAAAATTGTAAAAACGGAGGCCGGTCTTTTTTCTGAACCAGCAACGCGGCACAGGCGAACAAGAAAGCCAGCGAGGCGACCAAAGGTGAACCTAAAGCGAGCGAGGGAACCATTTTTTAATGAGCCATGGCCCGCTGATGGTCACCATAGGCGCCACTTCTCCGACGGGAGCCTACAACGCCCAATAGGAGCTTCCCGATGGTTCGCTCGGTCGGTAGGTCGCTCGATGGTTTGCTCGTTCCTTCTTCAGTCACGGTTGAGGTTCACCGGTCAACCGTTGAGTGGTCAATTGTTGACATTTTATGAAAAAAATCCAGAAGAAATAAAAAATCATGAATTTAAAAATATACATAGATTTTGAAAAACGTTCACAAACTTCAAAACATAGACAAACTTGGCAAAAATTATCAAATTTGAAAAAAATCATGATTTTTTAAATAAATTGTTGAATTTGAAAATAGGTCATCAATTTTTTTAAAAGTTCATCAAATTTTAAAAAAAGTTCATCGATTTTCAAATTAGTTGAACTGAAAAAATTTCATCGATTTTCAAAAAAAAGTTCATCGGAAATGAAAAAGTTCATCGGTTTAAAGAAAAAATTCAAAGATTTTGAAAAAAGTTCATCTAATTCGGAAAAATGTTCATCAAATTTCAAAAAAGTTCATCGAATTTGGTAAAAAGCTCATCTAATTTGAAAAAGTCCATCAATTTTGAATCTTTTTCGTAGAATTTGAAAAAGGTCATCGAATTGTAACAAATGTCATCTATTTTGGAAAAAGTTCATCACATTGTAAAAAAAGTTCCGCGGTTTAGGAAAAAGGTCATCAAAATTGAAGAAAAGTTCATCGATATTTAAAAGTAGCTCAACGATTTGAAAAGAAGTTCATCAAATTTTAAAAAAGTTTATCGATTTGAAGAAAAGGTTCATGTATATACAAAAGCAATTCATCGAACCAGGATGAAGAAAAAAACTGAAACGGAAAAAGGAAAAAAGAAAAAGGAAAAAGGAAAACGAAGGAATAAAAGAAGGAAAAAGTTGCTACTTAGCAGATCCCGCTTTGTGGCGGGGTGGTTAGATGAGCGTACCTCTGCGTCGGAGGTCGCGGGTTCGTTACATGAAATTGGCGATGTTTCTTGTGGATTAAAAATACGGTATATGGGCCGAGCCCAGCTAACGCAGCTGCAGGCGCCGGTTTGAAACAGTAATAACCAGCGCATGCATCGCCAAATAGGGTTCGCCTACACACCGGCCAGATCTAGGATCTAGGAGCCAAGTATCATGCGCACGAGGCGCGAGGCGGAGCTCCTCGCGTGCGCCCATCTCTGCGCGCGCTCACCTCCCCTGGCCGCTGTCAGTCTGAACAACCCCGCGCCCGCCTCCCATGGTCGATGGCATGGCATGGTTGCTTCTTCCTCTAGCCCCATGGCCACCATTCCCTAGCCCCCGCCCTAACCCTGCACAAAAACCCACCTAATTGCCTAAGCTCCTTTAATTCCTTCGCGTATGTGCTTGTATGCTGAGATGTTTTTCCCTTTGCAGGTCAATAGATTTGAGCATAGATGCCCAACAGCCAGACCCGAAGTATTTTTTTTTGCGCGGGGGAGGGGGGGGGACCCGAAGTATTTGATGTGGCCTGTGCATGATGTTGGTCTGTTAGCCATGTGATGTTGAGATACAATTTGCTTTTGGTCCTTTCATGCTTGATTTAGTTTAAAAATTGCATCAAAGTACAATGTTCATCCTATGACAAATGGGCAATTCCATTGTAGAGAATGACCATCCAAACAAGCTTTCGAATTGAGCATGTCATGCGAATTCCAAGTCTGAATACTGTGCACATGCGAACAAGACAATTCGGGTTCAATACCAAAGTCACGGAGATTTGATATTGAGCCCAATCCAATTCCATGACGCTAAATATCAACATTCAAACAGAGTATTAGAGATCGTGACAGAAAACTAGAGATCGTGACAGAAAAACTAGAAAAGCCTGTTAGAAGAGGAGACCCAGATTCGATGGGACACGGCTCGGCGCCGGAGCCGATGGTGCACCAACGGCTGCGTGTGGTCTATGGATTTTACGCCGGCTACCGATCGACGTTTTCCTATCCATACGTATTATGTTTCACTAGTATAAAAACACTTTTATATTATGAGACGGAGGGAGTAGATCTTAAATAGATTAAGAATAAAGTGATGTTCTGTATGCTAATCTTGGCGAGTAGCTTTTGCGTGAACTGTGCGATGACGCATAAATGGGGTTGTTGCCTCTTGATTTAGTCGTTTGCACAACTCGTAAGAGCAACTTTGCACTATCTCTGAAAATCTGAAAGAATATTTCGTGTTTCAATCGTATCCACTTGCTTATTTATCTTAATTTCTCAGATATACTGCTATTCAAACTAATAATTTTACTATTAGTTCGCCCAAGAAATACTCTGCATTTTGGATTAAATTCTTATAGGACTATACATAGTCTCTTCTGGATCCAGATTCGCTGACTTAGCCACATCAAGTCTCCGCTGACTTTGTCGTAGGATCAAGAATCGAAGGCTGAGATTCGCCAAATCACTGTTCACAAACAATATTCACATAAACCACTGTTACGCAAATCACTGTTGACCACACTATAGCACCCGATCTGGTCCGCCGCTTTTCAATCCGACGGATGAGACTGGCCAAAGGTAGTGGTACTGTAGCGTCGCTACCTTTGCCACGGCAAGTTAGCAAATATGAACCGGTCTCTTCTACCTCAGAACCTTTTGTACCTCAAACATACAATGTTCTCTTATAGTTTTAGTACCCGTGACATCAAACGTAGTTTGTATTTCTAAGGATGTATTGTGAATTATGTTATACTCCCTCCGTCCAAAATAAATGTCTCAACTTTATACCAACTTTACTACAAAGTTGTACTAAACTTGAGACATTTATTTTAAGACGGAGGGAGTGCATACACACTCTTTGTCTATTTTCTCCATTGGTCATAATATATACCTCCGTCTACCTGCGAGATCACATTGACACAGATCCTAAATGTATATTGATAACATTTTCATATATAGAGAGATATGCACATTGAAGATTATAGTCATGTTTTTTATATCAAGGGCTCCAAATTTTAGGTTCGCCCCGAGCCCCCAAAATCTCAGGATCAGCCCTTCCGACGCAACAGGATTCTGCTATAAGGCTTGTGCTAATGAGTGAGGCCACCTTCCGATTACAAGCCGCACGTTGGGCCGCATCTATTTGAGCCCAGTAATGCCGAGCATATCGCATCAGTAGCACCGAGTTGTTTACTCCAACCCCGAGCTCTCCTCCCACCTCTCATCTTCCAAAACCCATGTCGTCCACCGGAGCTCCTCCACCTCTGCTGGCGGTGCCCCATTCCTTCCCCCGAGAGGCACATGCCGTCCTTCCTCATCCCGGGCCTTTCGCCGTACCGCCAGGGCGCAGCTCGACGGGATGCTGCTTCTTGCCCTGCTAGACAGTGGAGGAGATCGGACTAGTGGCGATCACAGAGGGGGAGGAGGAGGTCCGATGTCATGAAAGAATCGTCGATGTTCTTTTCCCACGACGACGGAGGGGCAAATGCGGGAGGAAGATTCGTCGATGCTTCCCAGGACAGCTGCAGGAGGGGGGGGGGGGGGGGCGAGAAATTTGGGTTTTAGGTCCTCAACAAAGAGGAGAAGGGTGTTTCCTGCTAGAGTTGTGGTTGTGATGGGTTAGACATGGCTTTGCGACAGATATTGTTAGCATGATCCGAAGCTAAATAGTTTGTTGTCTTTGTCTAGTGTCTTGCATGAAATGTATAGACATGCCAAAGTTCTGCTGCTTTCATGCCTAGCTCCTTTGCTTAACATTTCTACCTAGGAATATTGAGAATTGAAGTATATGTTTAACTAGAGCAGTTACAAGCAAATCTTTATGCTTGCAAACACTGGTTACTCATAAAAAGTTTTTCTTTAGCTTGTCGACAACCATCTGTATTTTTTTATCATCGGCACATCTCAAACTGGATAAAGTAAACCACGATCCTTGCAGCCTACGTTGCCCTTAGAATTCTTAAGTTCTCAAAAACGTGGAAGACAGAATGCTTCAAGGGCTGAGCATGATTAGAGTATTAGGATGTGGCATTTCTTTTCATGCCATGCTGTTCTCAACAAGGAGGAGAAAGGTGTCGAGAATATCTACGTGAATGGTGTAAATCCACCCTGCTCATGTGCCTCCACAGACCCCTTTTAGTGTGAGGCTGTGAGCTATGATTGAGAGAGGATTCCTTCCAGAGTTGCGGCTGTGATGTGAATTGGTCGTGTGGGTCAGCCATGGCTTTGTAATAGCACGTAGCCAGCGGGCGTTTTAATGCAAATAGCACGTAGCAGTTCTGTATGGATCTAGTCCATATATATAGGATCCAACGGCCTGCACTTAGGTTTCCAAGCTTCCACTGAAGATGTGGTTTTCACATGATATTGTCTCTGCTAAGTTATGTTGCTTTCATGTCTATCTCCATGGCCTGGCCCTCCCCGTTTCGCCGCCGCTCCTCCTCTTCTCGTGCATCGCCGTGCCTCCCACTGGACCCCCTCCTTCTGTGTCGATGTCTGCAGGCCCGTGCCCACGCGTGTGTGCGCAAGGATGAGGTGTTAGCTGCATTAATCATGCTGCTTGTTTCAGTTAGGTCAGTGTTAGTTTTCTTCGGTTTCATCAGAGAATAACAAGTGCATGCCGCGTTGTTCGTCCCCGTGGGATGGCGCGAGATCATGGCGGACGTGGTGGCGCGTGAGAGTGGCCGTTGATGCCTTGATGGCACGACCTTTAGCTCAAATCATGGCCGGTAGACTAGGATGTTTGGTTGTTGTAACCGCCTACAAATAAACAGAGAAGAAAATGATGCATCTCGTTGTACGTACGCATCACCAATTTATCTTGTGGTTGTTATCTCATGTGTTCGAGCGACGAAAGAAACGAGAGAGAGGCTAGCTAGCTGCAACAACATGAGGCATGTGAGGATATCTCTATTCCTAATGTCTGAGTTGGTGAATAGTCTTCACGATTTATTTTCGTCTGGTTAATTTTCGTCCGGTTTATTTTGTCTCACCTCTCACGTTAATTTTTTTCTTCTTCGCACGTAAAACCGAATCGCGTCTGATACTCCTTCCATTTATTCATGCTTTCTTCGGCAGGTGCCGATTCAATTCAATCATGTAAATATTTGATAATTAAGAATTTAAAAATAATACCATACAAACAGATCACCTCCCTATTTCTCACACCAATCCATCAACGATCCAACCTTCCATCAACGAGTGATCCCTCGCCTTCGTTCGCCCCTAATAAACGGAAACACAATCAAGCATTGAGAAAAAAATCAGGCGCAAGAATCAGGTGCGAGAAATGCCTTCTCTCATAGATTGTCTGGACGAAGGCGAGGTGGGGCGCTGGTCACCTTCCCCATCGACGCGTGCGGCCGCCGCCTGACGCTCCACCAGCAGTTGTCGTCCTTCACGGACACGTCGAGGGTCACGGGCGCCGTGGTGTGAGACAGCGGCGTCATGCTCGCCAAGTTCCTCCGGCACGCGGCCGACAGCGGCCTGCTGTCGGTGTGTGGCGCGCGCGCGATGGACCTCGGTGCTGGGTGCGGGCTCGTGGCCGTCGTGGCGGCACTGCTCGGCGCGCGTGTCGTGGCCACCGACCTGCCCGACCGCGTCCGGCTGCTCCGGAAGAACCTCGAGGAGAACGTCGGGGGTGGTGGGGATGTGGGGGGCGGGTCGGCAACGGGGGCGGAGCTGGTGTGGGCGATGAGTACGAGCTCGACCCCGAGCTGCTGGACCCGCCGTTGGAGCTTGTGCTGGGGTCGGACGTGGTGTAGAAGCCGTCGGCGACCTGCTGGCCACGCTCACTCGGCTGGCCGGGCCGGGCACCAGCGTGCTGCTCGCCGGCGAGCTCCGCAACGGTGAGCGATCCAATCCCGTCCAATCCGATGTTGAATGCCTTGCTGCTGATTGCTAAAGTAATGATGAAGTGTGAATGAAGGACCGGACGTGGTGGTGCCGTGGTGGAGTGCTTCTTGGAGGCAGCCATGGGGGAGTTCGAGATCGGGTGCGTGGAGCAGGCGCAGTGGCACCCCGACTTCTGCACCAACCGCGTCGCCATCTTCATCCTCCTCAAGATTCAAGAGGACACCGCCGCCGCTCCCCGTCTCACTGCCATAGCTTGTCTGCAGAAGTAAGTCAGTCGGTACAAGCATGAAGGGTTGGTCCGGTGCAGACTCATTGTTGTAACAATTAACATTATTATTATACCGAAGCCAGTGCACACATTGGCTGCAGCTCAGTGGTAGACATCAATCATCTATGATTATCAAGCTATATGTCTCATGGTGTACGTGATGCCTTCAGTCCACATAATATGTTTCACTGACATTTAGCTTTTTGATTGAGGGCTCTGTGATTCTCCAGCTACTTAATTTATGTACCTACTTAATTTGATTATTCAACGGCACCAACAAGAAAAAAGCGGATGCCTCATCTCACTTCTGCCGTCCTGCCCTACCACTCGAAGAGTCCGAGTGCCGTCGCCACCATGTAGCCCCGTGCCCTACCCCATCCCGGATTCCTCCCTCTTCCCCCTCGCTGTCTCTTGTGCATGCTCATGCATGGGATGGGCTGCTCGGCCGCTCCCCGCAGGCTGCCACCATCCTCCTTGGCATCGTGTTGTCGGCACCTTCGCTAGGTATCAAGGGTTCCAAGATCCCGGTCTGATCCGACGTTGTTCGATTAAGAGTCGTGGTCACCTTTGCCTCCGACACATCGGGCATCTCTGTGGCCATGGCCGCGCAGATCGTGTAGACCGCCGTCGATGGTGGCCTCTCTATCACTATGGCGCATTGATTCCCCATGTATCTGCCGCATCTGAGGACCTCCTCTGGCAAGGACACAGGAGTTGGACTCAATGTTGAGGACACATGGCGGCTGCCACGAGGTGAGAGCCGCCTTATTCGGTAAGGAGGTGGGCGATGTCGCCGCCATTCGTACGAACCGACATGGATGCCACTTCCGCTGTGTTGGCATGCTCCTCCTGGATCATAGACGAGCATTAGCTCTGCCGAGGTCAGGCTTTGTAAATTCTAATAAACTTTTCTCAATTAGACCGGCTTATTAGATCGTCCAACGGACATAGCATAGAGTACTGATGTACTTCACGTTTGTGGGTGACCAAGGTTTATATCTGCCGGATTTCTATAATCGCTTACCTGCAGACTTTGCGCTATATTTTACACCAGGCACGCAAGCTAGAAGTGGATGAGCATTTCTGTACGATCCTCGAATTCCTTGAGATCGCACTGACGTAGTCTCCATGATAATGAGGGAGAGAACATCGTTTAATTAACAGTAACAAGACATAATAGTAACAAGACATGATCATCAATTGTGAAAAATAGCAGGTGTAAGATATATATGCACCACTTTGCTAGATCCAATAAATATATTGATTACTCATGCTGGTTCAATTGGGTTGTTACAAAAACATGAAAAGTACTTTAAAATGATTCTAAGTCGCATGACACCCAATAAATATATTGATTAGTCATGCTGCTTCAGTTGGGCTATTGTCCACGTTGACATTGAAAATTCTACTACCGCGGTTCGTACCCAAGTTTACATCAGATGATCAGATTACTAACTATTGTAGGTGATGCTCTTTCTTCCCAGTTTTCACTTTTCATTAGGGCCTTATATAAGGTTGATTGACCGGTGGTATGCTTGCTCTGGTCCAGAGAAAGAGGGTGAGCAGAGAATGATGATCGATTGCTGCTACTGCACTGTATATCTTGTGAATTGGCAAGTAGTACATAGTACAGACTGTATAATGTTTGCCTCAAAATAAAAGATTGTACAACCGAAACAGTTTGTCATATATAAATTATGCTCTTTCGTGCTAAATTTTATTGCTGCTATTTGCAGATGAAGTGGATACTACCAGTGTGTTCATGTACGATACTGTGGGCATATGATCAAGAAGAATGTCTCGGTGCGGTAACGATAGTGCGGGCATTTTTGTTGCTTACCACTAATCGTTGGGCTTCTCTATTAGCAAGAAGTCAATTTGTCAGTGCAGATATAGCTGCAAGGATGCGGTATTTCAACTTTAAGATTATTTAAGCTTTTGGATTTCAGATTATAGTTGCCGTCAACAAACATGTATGCTCTTGTACTATTGTCTCTCAGTTATCTTTAATCTATAGAACTTTGTAATTAAATTTGTTAGATATTCTGATTTGGACCATTGGATTTAGGGAGAACCCACTTTGATTACTTTTCACCATTGGATTTACGTCGTATCGCCATAGGACCATACGAGAAGACCACCGTGGAGACTAGGTCTCGTCGCCCTCCTCTGACCCTCCTGCCTCAAGACCATCGCTTGTCTTATGCATCAACGTGTTAATATTTTTTTTGTTTTCGATTACATGGAGTGGCAAAGATGAATTTACAATGAAGTTTCACATTCATTTATTTAGTTTATGCATATAATTAATAATATTTTCAGTTTTATAACCCGTGATAAGAACGGTCAAATTATAACCCATAATCGTATAAGAACCGGAACATACCTCTCTGATTGTGAATACATTTTGTTTCTTCTTCATTAAATGCCAAAAGTCGCATATTAATAGTTCCCGGTCAGTACGCCATGTCAGTTATCATGTTGAAAGTTGTTAACATTTTTTTTCGCACATTAATATGAACATTACCTACACAAAGGTTGTCCAAATTTTTGTACAGAATGGTATGTCCTTTCTCGAGTGCCGCTCTTGGACGCACCAGTGCGCCAAACCTAGATGCCAGAGGATGGGCCAAATCAAGCAGCCAGCCGCCACTGCTGCTGGCACTCGCGCGGTGCCGGCGGGGCACCATACGTTGTTCTGACAGTGGTGCTGGGAGCTCACGGCGGCGACCCCAAGGTTAGTCGTGACGCCAGTCTGGTCGGTGCGGCTGCAGATGCGGTAGTCCCCTTCGGCTGCGTGGGCAGTGACAAGGTAGCCGGGAGATGTGTGTCCTTCTTCATGTGGCTTGGGAAGCGGCCTTGGGGCGCCTCGATGAGATCCGGCAGGGACGGCTTGGCGGTTGGCGGCGCTCCATCGGCTTCTCGCGTGTGGATCCGGCGGGTAGTGATGCGGCTGGTGGCTCTTGGCTGCTTGCCACTCACTCCATCGGTGGTGCTGCGGTTGCTGCGGGCTGCTCAGGCTTCTACCCAGCAACTCTGCTCGGCGGGATGGGGCGGGGTGTGGCGGCCCCCTCCAGGCTTGGTGCGACGAATCTGGCCATCTTGCTAGCCTGACGTGGTTGTGGCATGGTGGAGGCTATTGGAGCAGTGGCCCCAAATTTGGTTCTAGCGGCTTCGGCTGGGGGGTGGTGCGTGTGTCTAGACATGGTGGGTCGTGGGACCCCATGACCAGTTCGTTGTCGCCCTCGGTAGGATGGGGTTTCTTGCCTGTGCCAGTGCGAGCAGTTGATGGTTGAGTATCTCCGGGAGAAATTCTATGCTCGGCCTTTGCCGGATCAGGCAACGACGATGCCCGTGGGTGTCGTGCTCTTTCCTGGAAGCGTTGTTGTTGTGTGGTGCTCATCCCCGTCCCCGCGGCCTTGGCTCCGGAGGGAAAGCTCAGATCCTCAGGATCGGGAGATGAAGGCGCCTTCATGTCTTCTTCCTTCTTGGGGGCATCGTCTCAGAGCCAGCCACAACCTAGAGACTGGTGGATGGCGGCATCTTCGTTGCATGCTTTGCGGCATCTTCGCCGTGTAGTTTGTTAAGGTGGCCATTTCAGGGGCGATGGTGTCTGTTTGGCAATGATGGTGGAGTCAAGAGGAGCTTCGTTCGTGGCTCGGGCTTTGGTACTTGGATCTTCTCGACGTGTCCGAGGTGCTCTTTCGTCTATTGCTTGGTTGCTTTGAAGTCAAAGTTGTAGCGTCGCAAGTCCTACACATTTCCCTTGTGATGCTCGTCATTAGAGTCGGAGTTGTCGGTTGTTTGCACGTGTGGCCTTCTGTTGGCATGTGTCGTCATGGTTTTTGTGCAACTGTTTGCGGGTTGGCTCGATGAAGGTTTATGGTGAAGTCGGAGTTGCCCGTTCTAAGGTAACCAGTGATGACGTGACGCTTGCGACTACTCGGCAGATGTCTTTTCCTATTTGTAGCTCTATGTTCTATGTCGATAGCCAGGTTGACTGATGTACCCACGTTATGTGGGTTGGATTATATCGGTTTTAGCCTGGTTTTCCGTCAATTAACTAGGCAATTCACGCTCTCTTTTGCCTCGTTTCAAAAAAAAATAGATATAGGTGTATGGGGAGGAGGGACGACAAGAAATAGGCCGCTTTATTTTTCACTGATGGTTAAGAAGATGTTGCCTCGATGAGAAGAAAAACAAGGATAGAAAGAATTGGGATGCGTTCGATCCGGAGGTATCCAAAACATAGGATTGGAAGCATGTCTAGGAATAAAAGATGATTGCACCTATAAAATGGAGGAACAAGAAGAAAAGCTTACAACGAGGCCCTCAAGAATGGTTACAACGGAAGATGATTGCAGATATAAAATGAGCATTGTTTACATACTCATTTTCGGCCCGTGGCAACGCACGGACAGTCTACTAGTTATTTAGAGAGAAAGAGATGCTTTGGGGATTGTGGATTTTTGTTGCTGCTGTATTTTATTCAGAGGGAGATGGACATTATTTAGGATACTGTTAGACTTCAGAGAGAGATGATACACGTGTCGGTCATGCCTTTCTCAAATATTTTTTATTTTTTATTGCTATACAACCAATTGATTATAGTTGCACATTGTACAAATTTTGATTTGATGCATATAGAAAAAAACAATTCAATAGTTTGCCATCCAAACAAGATTTGGTATTGGAACCTTACCGAGATTCCATCAACCAATTCCATCAGCATCCAAACAAATGAATTCGTATTCATGTCTATTACAGTTTCCGCACTGAATCGGTATTGAAACCAATTCAAAGGCCACCAATACAGACATCCAAACAGAGCATTAGGAATATTAGGGATCGAATTATAAAATTAGTAATCAGACTAGTTATAATCTTTGTGCTTGCAAACATTGGTTATTCATAGAAAGATTATTCTTTTGAATGCCAAAGATCATCTCCATTTTTCACATTGGCACATCCTTCTCAAACTAGATAAAATAAATTATGATCCGTGGAGCCTTCATTGTTCCTAAGATTACATAAGTTTTGATGAAATGTGTAAGACATGATATTTCAAGGGGTGAGCATGATTAGAGTATTAGGATGTGGCAGGTTTGTTTTTCATAGCGTGATGTTCACCACTGATATGTGTGCACAATATGCATCATTATAAATACTTGAATTATGTATTTGATGTTGATGTCTTAGTTATCATTGGCACAATGTAGTTAGTTTATTTCACAATTTTTTCATGCCAAATTAGTTGGTTGTTAAGTTTAATCCTGCTTGCCGTATGACAAGTTGGAAAGAAATTTTACCAGTTAATTGGCACCTTTTATGTTCCTTATGACCTTTTGACAAATATTCAAAACACACGTGAAGTGGTAGCTTTCAGTGTTGGTTTCTGTTAAGTTTGGGCTAGCAAACTAAGTTGGATCATAAATCCATTATAAGTGGCAGATGCCACATATGTACTCACGGTATGGGAAGGGCACTACATCTACACCTAGTTTGGTCCCCGACAGAACTTGATTATTTCTTCTTTGTAGAATGATGTTAGTAAACAATTATTCACACATTAGAGGTTTGCAGGTTTATCACATTGATAGGAAGAGTTTGCTAAATCACAACACTCTACTCTAGTATAGGGTTACTATCATCTTGTAAACCACATACTCCACTGGTGTTCTAATCTGTCCACATTGCTTCTGCCAGATATCCTTGAGCAATGGAAGTAAATGTTGTCAACGAGAATAGTGGTTACAAAGAGGTGAGGGTGCCATTGGCCTTTGTTTGTTATGGAATGCACATCAAGAAACAGATGGCGCTCGAAGTTTTGAGTGGAAATGTCCGCAGAACAACCACCATATTGTTTCCAGATGCTTTTGTTGAATTTGGAGTTATGGCTGGCTTCTCATGGCTTGACTCGATCTATTTTATTTTGGAGAGCAGATTTTCACTCTTGAACAAAGGTTATTTTGCTTTCTATGTTGATCATCAACGGTCTATGTCGCTTGTCCCAGGGGCACATACTGTGCGTCACAAGCATACCAGTAATCTCTAATCAGGACACAGGCTATTTGCACCGAATTCTTTGGGAAAACCTTGATCTTCGACGTCAAATAAATGACCTAGAGAAGGGACTCTTGCCCAGATTAGTGCAGCATACAAAAAGCTCACTACCTTATTGCGTCCAGTGGGGAAGTTGTGATTGTATCGTGTGCTCCCGCGACAATGACATGTTGTGTTTTCAGGTTCTTCAAGTTGGACATGGAAGCATTAGAGTGGTTGTCGATGACCAGGAGCCGGATCATACCAACCGCTTCCTTTGCAGGGGCCTGCCTATCGGGGTGAAGGAGGAAGGAAAGATGAAAGTCACTATGGCTGACCGGTCACGACGCCCGGAAACGGCCGAGTGCCTTAGCTCTGCCTGGGCCGTTCATACCGTGTAATGGGCGCCACGTGCTGGGAGCCAGGACAATGTTATGTGTGCATGTACTGTGTATGTATATCTTGCAATCAGAACAGTGGAACAATATTGTTAATAACATGCAATGTAGTTCTTAGGAACCTGGAGCTGATGAGGTTTCCTGGTCTCTTCATAGTAAAGGAGCCTTTATACTATTAAACCTTTATACCAGTGGATGCAAAAAGATATTGCTGGCGCTCACAATAGATAGATTTGGTGCACAGGAATTCCTTTAAAGATTGAAGTCTTTGTATGTGGCAGCTCTTCCTTGATTCTGTAATGATGTTGAAACCGTGTGTCATTTGCTCATCGGTTGTCCTGTGGACGAGCTCCTTTTGTGGTTCTTAACACTCACCATTGCCCCTCTTCTCTTTGGAAAGCTTTCTCATGGTTTTATGCTTTCCTCCTCGGTGGGGATTGCTGCTATATGTTGGCCTATATGTATTACAACGAATAGAGCCACCTTTGATGAACATACCATGCATTCTCCTCTGTAAATGCTCGCTGCTAACTTCTTGGAGAGGTCTCCGGAAAGGGTAGGATCAAAAGATGCTGAAGCTGGGTACTTCACGGTTCATGCATAAAGCTTTGGAGCTGGCGCACATTCAGGCTGGAGTAGCAAATCTTCATCTTGCTGGAATGGAGCAGATGTTCTGTTGTGTGCATGGTTCCTACGCTGAACTTATAGTCGTGCTTGTACTATTAGGGTTTTGTGTCGTAGTAGGCGTTTTGAGTGCGGGGCACCTAGCAGTGGCTTTCCTAATAGTGCATCAAACTCACTTTTCTCTCTTTCTTCGTCTCCTACAATGTGTAAGAACTCTGTATTTCCGCTATGAAATGGAAAGGGGAATGGCCTGGTTCGGAAAAAATGTACTCTGTATGTATGAATGACTCCATGTAGGTAGTGGGACGCCATCCGCGTATGTACGGGGTTGAGCCGACTTATGTGATCAATCATGTTGCAGGAGATTGCAGAGGCCAAGATTGCCCTATGTTGCATTGATTAGTCAAGGATTGAAGTGTATACCGCAATTCAATTTCTAGGCAAACTATTAATTGGTGATCGAGTTCCTCATTACCAGCTGTGCACCCTGGCCTCACCTATAATATTCCTAAAGAATAAAGTGCATGTCATTATTGATTTAAGTACGGCCGTGTCATATACCCCAAGTGTGTCTATAAAACACACATCTTTCTCGTCATGAGATCATGCTTTTTGATTCAGCTCCCGCAACACCATACTATCCATTAATCTTTCAGGTCTAACATGACAGCGTTCTCCATGGGAAGAGATTAATGCATGAGGAAAAAAGTGTCATTCCGAGCAGGCGGGCCGGGGATGACCCATCTCCCCCAACCCTAGCTTTCGCCATTGCAATCTCCACTCCTCATTGGTAGCTATGCTTCGATCGTTGCTACCGGCAGCAACCTGCCCTCCTCAAAGTGCTAGGTGGGCTTGTGTTTTCTCCCTTTTCCTTGGTGTATGTGGCATTCCTCTAGTGATTACATGATGTAGCGGCGAGATATTGACTATTCTTACTTCAGGCAATGACTAAAAACCACACTACCATAAAGATGAATTGGGTATACATGTGTTTTACTTGAGTCCAAGAAACATGGTGTTTGTGTATGTTAGCTAATATGGCATACGCTAACTAGTACATCTTTGGATATTTGTCTATTTTGTCATTAAGGAGGAGAGCTAATGCCATATGTTAATAAGAAGTTGGTTTGCAATGCATTCGAGGAGATTTATACGTTCACGTGACATATTTGTATGTTAGTAACAACTCATATATGGTAGTAATGGTTTGGTTGTGTATTCACGTGCAGGTGCATATATGCATTCATTTAATTACATGTGGTTGTGAATTCTCATCTTACTATTAACTCACATGAATATATTATTCGGTTGTTGTCATTTGTTGGTAGTCAAGTCTAAATGTATTAATAAAAGTTTGTCTATTGAGCTAAATTTGGACTTGTGCTAGCATTCAGTTGTTTGACGGGCGTACCCCATGTTCTCGTTGAAATAACAAGGTCTTCTTTGTGTTAATAAAGTGCAACATAATTTGTAAATTCATATTCCCCCGGTTCACCAATAGAGGGTGCAAAATGACATGTTTGTTGTTCAATAAAAACACTAACTACTCAATCAGAATGAGAAACATTAGAAAGATTTATTGTAATATTGAAACAAACTTCATGAACCAATACCCTAAACATGAAATGTTTAATGTTTTCCTGATGTGCTTAACAAAATATACAATCGACAATTGCACCTAATGGAAATGTAACATTTTATTATTTTGATGTAGCATTCAAAGGGAAACATTAACTCGCTTCTAAAGAAGTCCTTCAAACCATGAATGAACATAATCATCATTCCCATTGGAAGACTGCAGCGGTGCATTGACAAACTCATCATAGTCCATGTTATATTGGCCTACATTATTGCCATTATATCCCAAATAAGCCTTCATCACTAGGTTCCCATTGTAGTGTGGTTGGTTCGACGAAGCGTAGGCCAAGGTACCATTGCTAGAGGATTTGCCGATAGAAAATTCATTGCCATTGGAGTAGAACAACTGTGGATGGGCCTCCACGATGCTCCCAATGGTTGAGTTAGTGATTGTGTTTTTCAGTGGTGGCTCCATTGCGCTGTAAGAATTTGGATAGTTCTGAAGGTGTGGAGGTAAATCTTGTACCGGATTAGGAATGCGTTGTGCAAGGGATGTCAAATGGGAACCCAAAGATGGTGGTGCTGACTGAAATATTTGTGGCACCTGCACATGAAAAGGTAGTATGATTTACGGCAAGGACATGTGTATAGTTCTAATCATGTAGCTGAAGTTGTGGTGGTAAATCTTATACCTGATGAACAATTGGTTGTAGGTTGGACGTTAAATGAGGTGCCAAAGCTGGTGGTGTAGACCGGAGCGATACTTGCATAGGAAAATGTGGTTCCATCGTGTCTTGTGGTTTTGATGGTAGTGGAACCGACGACAACACTTGAGTGGGAATACAATGAGATGACGATGGTTGTTGGGACGAAAAACGAGTCTTCAAGTAATCCAATGATGGGCCTCTTAGCGTCAACTCGTTCCTTGGTATGCTTGGACCACCAGTCTTGGGTTCACTGCCAGGATGAAGTGGAGGCATACAACGTCTAATGTCCTCCGGGACCCGTAAAAGTTCATTGAAGAGATTGTTGAGATCTTCAAGACTCAGATCTTCTTCCCTGGAGAAGATTAAATTTGTTACAATACCCGGGTTCTCGTCTCGGATATTTTTGATACGCTCGAGGGAGAGTTTTGCTCTCTTCTCATATGTCACACTCCTTATCCAATTACTCACATTAATTAAGATCCAAACTTACCCGTTTGTTATTTGAATGAGTAAAAGTGTTCAAGTCTTCAATGGGCACCAAGATATGTAGTGAACAAACTTGCTAACTTATGGTTTCCATTATTATTTGCTAAAACATAACATATGCGAGGACATGCTAAATTGGAACCACTATTGTGTTTTTACGCGAGGCATCCACATACAATAGAATTTTATTTAATTGCATAACCAATGGTTATCCTTTTCTTTAGGTTATTAATTGTGCACCAAATTTATTTTGTATACCTTGGTATTGCATTAATTACATCCCAATCCTCCATTGAGAGCAATATAGTCTATATCTGACCATTAAATATATAAGATGCTAATAGAAGGCGAGGGAGTTACTTTCAGCCTATGGCGCCTTGATATGTCTCCAACATATCTATAACTTATGAAGTATTCATGCCATGTTTATTATAGTTTTGTATGATTTTGATGCACTTTTATATGAATTTTATACGATTTTTATGGACAAACATATTGATCTAGTGCCCAGTGCCAGTTGCTGTTTTTTGTTTGTTTTTTGGTTTTCCAGAAAATCCATATCAAATGAAGTCCAAACGCAGCAAAACTTTTTGACGATTTCTTTTGAACAAAAGAGACCCCCGAAGCTTCGTGGGAGGGCCAGAAGAAACATGAGGTGGCCACTACCTATCAGGGCGCGCCAAGGGCCAGAGTGGTGGGCTGGTGGGTAGTGGGTACCTCGTGGTCCATCTATGAGACCGACACCAAAAATCCTATAAATAGAGAACCCCCCAGAAATAACCCTAGAACTTCGACTCCGCCGCTGCAAGCCTCTGTACCTCCATGCTCCAATCTAGAGCCCTTTTCCGGCACTCTACTGAAGGGGTAAATCATCACCGAAGGCCATCTTCATCATCTCGGCGGCCACCATGATGAGGAGGGAGTAGTCCACTGTAACAACCCCAAAATTGGGTTATCAATTTTTGTGCTGTTATTCCTTCCTGGCAATCATTTTCAAAATCTTTCTCCTGAGTTTGATGACTCTGAGAATTCTTGTCTTTCCAACCTTTCAAAACCTTGCTCATGTCTTTGTCAGTGGGCAGGACCTCATTTGCATCCTCTCGAACCCATTCAAACCCTAATTCCAAATTTTTGGAATTTGAATACGCTCTTTGTGAATACAAAGGAGCCATCATTTTCCTTGATCTGTTGATCATCCCAATTGTTCCCAGAGACCCTCCTTGTCACGCCCAATATGCGACCCTATCCAAGAGGAACTGGAAGGTCCCACCAAGGATAGACCCGCATATTGAAACGCTTCTGCAAGGTGGATATCATTACATCAACATTACATAATAGATGGCGATACATACAAAAGGCATACAATGCCACACGAATACAACATCATCTTACATAAGATCACCATCTGACTACGGATGAACACAAACAGAAACTCAAACGACATCCACCCTGCTAGCCCAGGCTGCTGACCTGGAACCTATCCCCTGATCGAAGAAGAAGCAGAAGAAGAACTCCAAACAGGCAAACATCGCTCTCGCGTCATGATCATCGCGTAACCTGTACCTGCAACTGTTGTTGTAGTAATCTGTAAGCCACGAGGACTCGGCAATCCCATTACCATGGGTATCAAGACACGCAAAGCTTAAAGGGTAAGGAAGGGGTAAAGTGGTGAGGTTGCAGCAGCGACTAAGCATATATGGTGGCTAACATACGCAAATGAGAGCGAGAAGAGAGCAAGCAGAACGGTCGTGAAGCTAGAAATGATCAAGAGGTGATCCTGAACTCCTACTTACGTCAAACATAACCCAAAACCGTGTTCACTTCCCGGACTTCGCCGAAAAGAGACCATCACGGCTACACACGCGGTTGATGCATTTTAATTCGGATCTGGTGTCAAGTTGTCTACAACCGGACATTAACAAATTCCCATCTGCCACATAACCACGGGCACGGCTCTCGAAATTTTATACCCTGCAGGGGTGTCCCAACTTAGCCCATGATAAGCTCTCGCGATCAACAAAGGATATTCCTTCTCCCAGGAAGACCCGATCAGTCTCGGAATCCCGGTTTACAAGACATTTCGACAATGGTAAACAAGACCAGCAAGACCGCCCGATGCGCCGACAATCCCGATAGGAGCTGCACATATCTCGTTCTCAGGGCAACACCGGATGAGATAGGCTACGAGTAAAACCAGACCTCGAGTTTCCCCGAGGGGGCCCCGCAGGCGGCTCGGTTCGGACCAACACTTAGACAAGCACTGGCCCGGGGTGGCTAAAATAAAGATGACCCTCGGGCTCTGGAAACGCAAGGGAAAAAGGGGTAGGTGAGGCAAATGGTAAAACCAAGGTTGGGCCTTGCTGGAGGAGTTTTATTCAAAGCAAACTGTCAAGGGGGTCCCATAAATCACCCAACCGCGTAAGGAACGCAAAATCCGGGAACATAACACCGGTATGACGGAAACTAGGGCGACAAGAGTGGAACAAAACACCAGGCATAAGGCCGAGTCTTCCATCCTTTACCAAGTATATAGATGCATTAAATTAAATAAGAGATATTGTGATATCCCAACATAATCCTGTCCACCATGGAGCAATCTTCAACTTCACCTGCAACTCACAACGCTATAAGAGGGGCTGAGCAAAGCGGTAACATAGCCAAGCAACGGTTTGCTAGGAAGGGTGAAAAGGTTAGAGGCTGACATGGCGATTTGGGAGGCTTGAAGAGCAATTGATAGGTAGCGCAGCAAAGCGATAGAACGAAGCAACTAGCATAGCAATGATAGTAGTGAGATCTAGGGTAGCAGTCATCTTGCCTGAAATCCCGCTACATGAAGAAGACGAACGGGCGTAGTCGAACGAATCCTCACAATCGCAACGTTACCGGAACTAAGAAGTAACACCGGAAAGAAACAAACAACATGGTAAACACACGAGCATAATCATGGCATGATGCACAAACAAGCATGATGCATGTCCGGTTTAATGAGGCATGGCATGGCAAAGTGCAACAAACAATACTACAAGTTAAGTGGAGCTCAATATGCCACGAGTTGCATATTGACAAAACACCACATTGACATATTTAGTTTAATCTCGTATAAGCTACCAAACAATATTAAATGTTGTTAAACATGGCAAGAGGTGAAGCACAATAAAACTACCTATCTAGGCAAGTTTAAACGAGGCCGGAACAACAAACAATAATTCCGGAAAATCCCCATGTGCATATTTCGAATTTGGTATTCTGCCCTAAAACATATTTTATTGTTGTTAAACAGGAAAATAAAGTGGACCATGTTAAACTAGGCATTTTTCCACCCCATTTACATATAAAGTTTATTTAAAACCGAGCTACGGTTATTTAGTTATGAAATAAATCATTTTAACATGGCATTTAAGCAAATTAAAGCAAACAGCATTTTAAACGTTTTAAACATGGATGAAAATGGCATATAATTAATCTACACAAAATTCTAAGCATCTTACATGTTTAAATCATTTTAATCCGATGCACGGTTAATGAGTTATTATATGCATGATGCTTAGGGGTTTTTCTGTAAAACAGGCAGTCTCTGGTTAAATGACAAAATTCGCAGCGCATGGAAAAAATACATGGGCCAAAACTAGCTGGCCCAACATGCACAGAAGAGGGGCTGGGCGCTGCTCACCATGGGCCATGGCCCAGTCGGTGGAGGAGGTGAGGCCGGAAGGGGTGCTGGGCCTGGGGTGGCTGTGACCCAGCCGGATCGGTCAAGGGGCGAGCGAGGGGTCGGGCGAGCTGCTTTGCTCATTTCTGAAGAACAGAAACAGCAGCACACCCATGGCGATGCAGAAGACGGCGGCAGCGGGACTTGGCGCGGGGACTTGGGGACGAGCTCACTCCAGCGAGGGACTTGGCGGGGCGACGACTCCCTGGTGGCTTTGTACAGCTGCAGAACTTGGCGCGGCGAGCATGGATCCGAGGCAGGGGACTCGAGGAGGACTTGGCGCTGGCCTCGTCCTCGAAGCGGAGGAAGCAGGTGCGCGACGGGGAGGGTCTTGGCAACGGCGGAGGAGGTCGTGGCGGAGCGGTTCCCGGCGTTTGTGGCTGAACGTGGCAGCACCCGTCCATGGCAACTCGAGGTCGTCGGTCGTGGATGGTTTCTGGGAGACAGAGAGCTCCATATGAGAGAGAGAAGAACAGGAAAGGAGGAAGGGAAGGAGAGGGCGCGAAGGGGGGCTCGCCTGGGTAGCAGAGGGTGTCGACAGGAGGAGCTCCACTCCGGCGAGGTGGAACTCCGGCATGGCACACGAAGACGACGGTGAGACAGAGAACGCGCGGGTGTTGCGAGACTCGCCGGTGGTCTCGATCCAGACGGGAGCGGGGCTTGGTGCCCGAGCGGCTGCTGCGCTCGTCCAGCTGGCGTAGCAAGGAGGGGAGGCTGCGTGCAGTGGCGAGGAGGACCTTCGTGGGGATCGGTATGGCTGGGATGGATTGGTCTGGTGGAGGCAGAGAGTGGAGGCGAAGGGGATTGGATCGGAGAAAACAGTGGAGGCGCTGGGTTGGGTGATGGGGATCCCGAGGAAGATGCGGCGGTGGCGGGGCGAGGGACAAATGTCCTAGATTTTAGGGTTGGACTAGGGAGTGGACTACTATATATACTAGGATGTAAATAAAAGGGGGATTCTGTACCATCCGATTAAAATTGGACGATCGGAGATTAATAGGTTGGAGGAGTCCAACAAATAATTGAAGATGTTTAAGGGTTGTTTGAGGATGAACCGGACCCATCGGTCACAACTGCCCGGTTTGGGTTCGGGAGAAGTTTTTGGACTAGGTTGCGAAGGTGGTCGGTGGTTGTGCAGAGAGGCTCAAACGGTCAGACAACAAAAGAACGGATGGTCTCGAAAGAGGCAACAACAAAGGCATTGAGGAGAAGCCAGAACTAGAAACGGATGCAAGTTTAATGAAAAACTGCGAATGCAATGCGAATGATGCGGTGATGAAATGCAACAAACAAATAAAACACACAACGGTCACGCAAAACATGGAAGGCGGCTGGAGCGTCGGCCTTGGGGCGTTACAACACTCCACCACTACGAGAGGATCTCGTCCCGAGATCTAATGATGGCACCGGAGGGAAAAGTAAGAGGAAGAGAAGAGGTAAAACTAAGTTGCTTCTTTGACCAATGAGTGAAACCACGAACCTTGAGAGGTTGAGCAATTTAAAAGAAAGAGTAACAACAGAGATGAACGAGATTGTAACCAATCCGTTAGAAAAGAGGGACAAGGAGTATTACGAGAACTTGAAGGTTGAAAGACATGGAAATAAGAGCTTCATGAGCGAAAAGAATATGACCACCTCAGTATAATGAGATAGCCAAGGAACAAGAATGACAGAATTTAGACAACACTCCGGTTAAAACTAGCTAGAGAAGGAATAAGATTGATATAATTTGGGCAGCACTCCGACTGATAGATAAAGGAAAACTTGATAAGATGAAAAGAACTTGAAGAGAAGACACAACACTCTGGTTTAACGGATAAGCACGAAAAACATGATCCTCACAATTCGAGATGATGAGTGAAAAGAGCAACATCACAATGCCTCCGGAAGAAAGAATAGAAGATAGATCATTGGAATAACAGAATGGAGAAGAAAACGACATCTTCTTCCACAAATGAACTTGAAAAGCATCCTTGCAAAGAAGAATTGAACGGAGTTGTTGGAAAATCAACAACGAAAAGCACAAGCTTGTTATGGGTTTATGGAAAACATCTCAAAATGATGAGGTGACAACCGGCCACTAACAGAAACAATTGCTTGCTTGAGATCAACGAAGATAAGAGAAACTTCTTTCACCCAGAGGATAATTGGAGAACTTGGGTCATCGGCAAGCACCACAATTAGCAACATTCCTTCGGGAAGGCTTTTAGGTGAAATCTATACCAAGATAACTCCAACGAAGAGATCGATGGATTTAAAATACCTCATTCTTGACGACATGTGAATCACGAAACATGAATGGAAATTGTCAAGAATGATATAACACCACCTCAAAAGATAAGGTAGAAAGAATTACACTTTGAAATGCAAGAAGAAGAATACTTGATCTCCTCAAACAAACATGTGTTGAGCACCATGTTTAATTTTGAGTATAGCTTGGCGGATCATAACTTCGAGAGAAATCTTGAAGAACAACTGAAGAATGAAAGGAATCCTTGACGAACCACCATGTAGAGCCTCCATGAAGAACTCCGGTAATAAAAGGATGATAAAAAGAAAGAGAAGTTGAAAACACAAGGTGAAGCTTTGCAATGATTTAGATGGAGCTTCGCGACGATATAACCAAGAAAACTTGGAATTCCGAAAAAGGAAAAGATGAAACACTAGAACCGAGAATTACTTCATCATGAACAATCTCCAAAAGAAAAGAATTGAATCACCTCGAGGAAATAAGAATAAGATTTATTGTATGCTTATCCTTCATCAAATTAAATTGATGCCAAGCAATGGATTTGGCATACTACTTATTCCCGTAGAAAGGATTAAGAGAGATATAGCACAAACTTGAGAAGGTATTGATGGAACCACTGGTGTGATTTGGAAACAACGAATATTTGATATGATAACGAAGGAAGTGAAATCTTGAACGAACGACCGTAATAATAGAAAATGAAAGTAGCAAAGGCACGATTCACCGGGAAGAATTGGAAAACAAATGAAGATACTTGAGGGGATTTAGCTACCTGAGAACGAAGAGATCATGAACTGATTAGAGGATATTAGAATGATTCACCGGTAAGATTTGGAGAATGATAGCTACACGCTGAGAATGAAGAATTTTGACATGATGGCCTTTAGAGGAAAGAAATGGAAACAACTCATGAAATGCTCCGGATGGTAAGAAAAGAATTGTCACAATCAAAAACAACTATGAGGATGGCATGAAGCTAGAACCATGAATCTCTGGAAGAACGGGTAAGGATTTAAAAGGAACTCTTCTTCGGTCTTCAAAATTCGAGAATGACGACGAGAAACACCACCAAATTGCTGAGAAACCCCGGAAGGGTTAAAAGAGGAAAAGGTTGAGCCAAAGCTGAAAATAATTTGAAAGAGACCTTGGAGAAGGCATGTGACTGATGAAAATTTATTCTTACATCAAACTTGGAAAAGAATTTGGGAATGGCTCCTAATAATTAGAAGAGTCAGGTAAGATCCTGGGAAAAGACCTATGGGTTAGGGCCCACTCAAAAGAAACACCGTTGGAAATGATTTTAAAGAGAAATTGCACCGGTTGAATTAAATGGCTTGAACGGATTAAGAATGGAAACACCAATCTTCCGAGATATCTTCAACACTCCGGAACAAATGAATAGCAAGAGGTGAGTGACTAAGAGGTGCACCGGCATGAGAAAGCATTTGACACGAGGAAAGGAATATGATCAACACTGAAAGCTTGAATTGGATCCACCGGAGAAGAAAAAGGAACAAAGGATGATGAACTTGAAGCTCGTGAGCATCTTCACGAGGGATCACTGGATCAGAACATTGATTGAAAAGAGTGAAGTGACTTCACATGAATAAATGGATACTTGATTAAAATAAATGAGTCCTTGAAGAAAAGGATGGGAGGGTGGGGAAAAACAAAGACAACTTGGGATGAACGAAACAAACACCGTTGAGAAAACTTAGAATTGATCTTGCGGATGGGGAGAATGATGGGATCATCTCGAAGAGAAGCGCACCGGTTGGAAAAGAATTAACATGACAACCTCAATGATCAAAAGGATTAGTATTCATATAGCAATATGAGAACATCGTTTAGGAAAGGTATGGATTCAACATTTGACTTCGAAGCAACTCGAATACCACAAATAAAACAAAACAAAGGATTGGCTTGCAGAATAAGCCGGAACAAATACATATGATAGAGATTTACCCAATCTTATATCATGCATCTGTCGGAAAGATATTCTAGGAGCTACTTGAATTCCCACCTATAAAACTCCCGAAACTTTCTGGTTATGCAATCTGGTGTTGGGGATACAGGGGAAGCAATATATCTCACCCAAACTAATAATCCCTACATCCAGCTGTATCCATCCATCAACACATAACCAAGAAAACTCCGGAAATCGTGTACCTCAACCTTCGAAAAGCATCCGTTATATGAGCTATGGCAATACTCCCGAACTCCCCAGTACTGGGTGGCGTCGAGGTTATCTCATCAACAACTGCATAAAAGAGATTTTCGATGTCGGCAAAACTCAGGTATTCCAGAACTGCAACGATAAAATTGTGACGACAACACCTCGGAGCTCAACTCCCCGGGACACTGCCACAACCCCTAAATGTCAGGAGGTACCAAGAACAATGTTCTTGTCACAAGACTATCGGTACGATTCCAAGATACCCGCGTGATCCTAAAAAAAATTAGTGAAATTTGAGGAGAGGAAAGTCAAAACATCTACGTCAGGAGACCTCACCAGAGCGAAGAAGGGGGTTGAGCAGTAAAAAGAATCCTACTCTCCGATATATATAATCCTAAGACTCAAAATAGTTTTTTTCTAGACTCAACAACGGCCAACAAACAAGGGGGCTCCTATGGTCGGTCGAGGCTCTAATACCAACTTGTCACGCCCAATATGCGACCCTATCCAAGAGGAACTGGAAGGTCCCACCAAGGATAGACCCGCATATTGAAACGCTTTTGCAAGGTGGATATCATTACATCAACATTACATAATAGATGGGGATACATACAAAAGGCATACAATGCCACACGAATACAACATCATCTTACATAAGATCACCATCCGACTACGGATGAAACACAAATAGAAACTCAAACGACATCCACCCTGCTAGCCCAGGCTGCCGACCTGGAACCTATCCCCTGATCGAAGAAGAAGCAGAAGAAGAACTCCAAACAAGCAAACATCGCTCTCGCGTCATGATCATCGCGTAACCTGTACCTGCAACTGTTGTTGTAGTAATCTGTGAGCCACGAGGACTCAGCAATCCCATTACCATGGGTATCAAGACTAGCAAAGCTTAAAGGGTAAGGAAGGGGTAAAGTGGTGAGGTTGCAGCAGCGACTAAGCATATATGGTGGCTAACATACACAAATGAGAGCGAGAAGAGAGCAAGCGGAAGAGTCGTGAAGCTAGAAATGATCAAGAGGTGATCCTGAACTCCTACTTACGTCAAACATAACCCAAAACCGTGTTCACTTCCCGGACTCCACCGAAAAGAGACCATCACGGCTACACACGCGGTTGATGCGTTTTAATTCGGATCTAGTGTCAAGTTGTCTACAACCGGACATTAACAAATTCCCATCTGCCACATAACCGCGGGCACGGCTCTCGAAAGTTTATACCCTGCAGGGGTGTCCCAACTTAGCCCATGATAAGCTCTCGCGATCAACGAAGGATATTCCTTCTCCCAGGAAGACCCGATCAATCTCGGAATCCCGGTTTACAAGACATTTCGACAATGGTAAAACAAGACCAGCAAGACCGCCCGATGCGCCGACAATCCCGATAGGAGCTGCACATATATCGTTCTCAGGGCAACACCGGATGAGACAGGCTACGAGTAAAACCAGACCTCGAGTTTCCCCGAGGGGGCCCCGCAGGCGGCTCGGTTCGGACCAACACTTAGACAAGCACTGGCCCGGGGGGGCTAAAATAAAGATGACCCTCGGGCTCCGGAAACCCAAGGGGAAAAGGGGTAGGTGAGGCAAATGGTAAAACCAAGGTTGGGCCTTGCTGGAGGAGTTTTATTCAAAGCGAACCGTCAAGGGGGTCCCATAAATCACCCAACCGCGTAAGGAACACAAAATCCAGGAACATAACACCGGTATGACGGAAACTAGGGCGGCAAGAGTGGAACAAAACACCAGGCATAAGGCCGAGTCTTCCACCCTTTACCAAGTATATAGATGCATTAAATTAAATAAGAGATATTGTGATATCCCAATATAATCCTGTCCACCATGGAGCAATCTTCAACTTCACCTGCAACTAACCACACTATAAGAGGGGCTGAGCAAAGCGGTAACATAGCCAAGCAACGGTTTGCTAGGAAGGGTGAAAAGGTTAGAGGCTGACATGGCGATTTGGGAGGCTTGAAGAGCAATTGATAGGTAGCACAGCAAAGCGATAGAACGAAGCAACTAGCATAGCAATTATAGTAGTGAGATCCAGGGTAGCGGTCATCTTGCCTGAAATCCCGCTAGGAAGAAGAACGAGTCCATGAAGAAGACGAACGGGTGTAGTCGAACGAATCCTCACAATCGCAACGTTATCGGAACTAAGAAGTAACACCGGAAAGAAACAAACAACATGGTAAACACACAAGCATAATCATGGCATGATGCACAAACAAGCATGATGCATGTCCGGTTTAATGAGGCATGGCATGGCAAAGTGCAACAAACAATACTACAAGTTAAGTGGAGCTCAATATGCCACGAGTTGCATATTGACAAAACACCACATTGACATATTTAGTTTAATCTCGTATAAGCTACCAAACAATATTAAATGTTGTTAAACATGGCAAGAGGTGAAGCACAATAAAACTACCTATCTAGGCAAGTTTAAACGAGGCCGGAACAACAAACAATAATTCCGGAAAATCCCCATGTGCATATTTCGAATTTGGTACTGTTCTGCCCTAAAACATATTTTATTGTTGTTAAACAGGAAAATAAAGTGGACCATGTTAAACTAGGCATTTTTCCACCCCATTTACATATAAAGTTTATTTAAAACCGAGCTACGGTTATTTAGTTATGAAATAAATCATTTTAACATGTCATTTAAGCAAATTAAAGCAAACAGCATTTTAAACGTTTTAAACATGGATGAAAATGGCATATAATTAATCTACACAAAATTCTAAGCATCTTACATGTTTAAATCATTTTAATCCGATGCACGGTTAATGAGTTATTATATGCATGATGCTTAGGGGTTTTTCTGTAAAACAGGCAGTCTTTGGTTAAATGACAAAATTCGCAGCGCATGGAAAAAATACATGGGCCGAAACTAGCTGGCCCAACATGCATAGAAGAGGGGCTGGGCGCTGCTCACCATGGGCCATGGCCCAGTCGGTGGAGGAGGTGAGGCCGGAAGGGGCGCTGGGCCTGGGGTGGCTGTGACCCAGCCGGATCGGTCAACGGGCGAGCGAGGGGTCGGGCGAGCTGCTCTGCTCGTTTCTGAAGAACAGAAACAACAGCACACCCATGGCGATGCAGAAGACGGCGGCAGTGGGACTTGGCGCGGGGACTTGGGGACGAGCTCACTCCGGCGAGGGACTTGGCGGGGCGACGATTTCCTGGTGGCTTTGTATAGCTGCAGAACTTGGCGCGACGAGCATGGATCCGAGGCAGGGGACTCGAGGAGGACTTGGCACTGGCCTCGTCCTCAAAGCGGAGGAAGCAGGTGCGCGACGGGGAGGGTCTTAGCAACGGCGGAGGAGGTCGTGGCGGAGCGGTTCCCGGCATTTGTGGCTGAATGTGGCGGCACCCATCCATGGCAACTCAAGGTCGTCGGTCGTGGATGGTTTCTGGGAGACAGAGAGCTCCATATGAGAGAGAGAAGAACAGGAAAGGAGGAAGGGAAGGAGAGGGCGCGAAGGGGGGCTCGCCTGGGTAGCAGAGGGCGTCGGCAGGAGGAGCTCCGCTCCAGCGAGGTGGAACTCTGGCGTGGCACGCGGAGACGACGGTGAGACAGAGAACGCGCGGGTGTTGCGAGACTCGCCGGTGGTCTCGATCCAGACGGGAGCGGGGCCTGGTGCCCGAGCGGCTGCCGCGCTCGTGCAGCTAGCGTAGCAAGGAGGGGAGGCTGCGTGCAGTGGCGAGGAGGACCTTCATGGGGATCAGGATGGCTGGGATGGATTGGTCTGGTGGAGGCAGAGAGTGGAGGCGGAGGGGATTGGATCGGAGAAAATAGTGGAGGCGCTGGGTTGGGCGATGGGGATCCCGAGGAAGATGCGGTGGCAGCGGGGCGAGGGACAAATGCCCTAGATTTTAGGGTTGGACTAGGGAGTGGACTACTATATATACTAGGATGTAAATAGAAGGGGGATTCTGGACCATCCGATTAAAATTGGACGATCGGAGATTAATAGGTTGGAGGAGTCCAACAAATAAATGAAGATGTTTAATGGTTGTTTGAAGATGAACCGGACCCGTCGGTCACGACTGCCCGGTTTGGGTCAGGGAGAAGTTATCGGACTAGGTTGCGAAGGTGGTCGGTGGTTGTGCAGAGAGGCTCAAACGGTCGGACAACAAAGGAATGGATGGTCTCGAAAGAGTCAACAACAAAGGCATTGAGGAGAAGCCGGAACTAGAAACGGATGCAAGTTTAATGAAAACATGCGAATGCAATGCGAATGATGCGTTGATGAAATGCAACAAACAAATAAAACACACAACGGTCACGCAAAACATGGAAGGCGGCTGGTGCGCCGGTCTTGGGGCGTTACACTCCTACCTTTCTAAACCTTGGATATGAAAAGATATTGCTAAGTCCTATGCAATATTTTTCACTTGTGATTTATTCCCTTTCTTGTCTTTCTGAGGAATAAAATCCAACGGCATAGCTAGCCATCTCCTAAATTCATGAGAATTTGTGGAGTAGTTGATATTTATGCCTAATTCAAGCTTTGGCAAAAATATTGGTTATAATTAAATAAGAAAAATTGCATTTTCCTATTTAATGCCAACATTCCATTTCTGCCACTTTCTAAAGGAACTACCATTTCTATAGCAGAGAAAATTCCCACATAAATTATGGAGCTTGTCCCTGCTATATAATCACTAGTTCCATCCTAATCTCATGTTCCACAGTTGAAAAACTGGGTACATGATCCAATGCAAATTTTTGTCTTCTTTGAAATTTTGCAAAGGAAGTGCTTTATTCCTAATCCCAATTGAGCTGCAATTTGGCAGGGTGATTAACATTAATAAATCACCCATGAATACCATAAATCAACTCAATACCTTCATCCCAGCTCCCTGTGCAATTTTTCAAAGTTTCTGACCGGAATGCAACTTTGTGAAGGAAGTACCTTCAGAGAGTTTCCAAATGGGATAAAACTTTGCCAGCTTCTCAAATATCCCAAATCATTAGACTCCACCAAAATTCAGCTCAGTCCAGTGAACTATGTGAGAACAGGAGCAATTATTGGTTTCTATCCCAATTTTCAGTTTGTGAAGCAAGTATATTTTATCTTGCTCCATTATGGCTGAAAATATTCCTAAGCCTTCTCCTATCCATATGATCCACCTCCACAAGAGTTTGGCTCATTTCATTTAGCCAATATTTTCCTAGAATTTTCCCAAGCTTCTGGACAGAGGAGATGTTTGTGATACAAGTACCATTTTGGCAAGTCCATTTGGTATGATCTTTTTACATAATCTACATATGTCCAAATAATCAAGATTTGCCAAGTCATAGCCCCATCAAACACTCCTAGTGAGTGCTTCTTCCACATTTAGCTTCTGGACCAGATTTAGCAGTTGAACTGCAACTATGTTAAATACTGGTCCAAATCACCTCTAACTTATCAAGACCGTGGTCCTTGCTAACCTAATCCTCGCAGACATCAAGTTTACTCCTAAACCTCCCTAGTTTGATCATCAAGATGCGGTCAAGTTTGCTACAACAAACTTTTGGAGCTTGGTTTACTTTACTCTCTGTATGTCTTCCCGTGCCATCACTTCAGTTTTAGTGAATCTTGGAAGGACTCCACTTCTGACATGGTTTGGCACGAAGTAGGAGGCCAGAGTGCGCCATGTCCGTGGTGATCATGAGGGGATGCCGGCCAAAACGGTGGTCTAGCCACTGTTGGCGTCGGTAGAGCAACTCTGGCCGGTTCTGGCTCGTCCCAGCGTGTCCAATAGCTCGGCTTCGGCATCGTCTTCCCCCTGGACTCCTTTCCCCTTCGTTTTCTTCCTCGTCGTGCCGTCGCCATCACCGAATAGTGCGCTCCTATGGGCATCGTCATCTTCCTCCTCGGTGTCCTCTTCCTCCCCTTGTACCCGAGCGCCGCTCATCTCCGTGAGCTTCTGCCACTCGTCTGCTTCCCCCTCATCGCCTTCCCGCCCCGTGACCCTTGGCCGCGCGTGCCCGTCGCCGGAGCACGGACACGTAGCCGGGCCACGTGCCACCTGGCCCCCCTTCTCGAGCCTTCCATGCGGCTATTTAAGCAAGCCCCTGAGCTCCCTCGCAGTCCTCAACCCTTCCAAACCACTCCAGCAAGCTAGAGCAGCTCTCCCGGACCCCCGCCATCGCCATGGCCGCCGCCTCGGTTCCCGTTGAGGTCGGAACCACAGAGCGCCTCCCCCTCTATGCTTCCACCACCAGCGAACCACCACACCTCCGGCGGTCCTCCCGGACCCGCCGCCCATCCATTTCCCCCACTGGAGCCATCAAATCGCTCGACTCCGCCGCGCTCTAGTTCAGCTTGATGTTGCGCTTTCCAGCCACCCTCACTGCCCGGACCACCACAGATGGAGGCGGTGCTCGCCGGTGACCTCACCCGCGCCATCTCCTGGTCAAGCTTCTCGCCGGAGCGCCAGGACCGCGCCGGGGCCGGACTCCCTCGCCGCCGAGTCGGGACCAGGAGAGAAGAAGGAAGAAGAGAAGGAGGAGAGAGAAGGAGACGTGTGGCCTGCTCGTCAGTGAGAGAAGGGCGTGGCCCAGATGGCCACGTCGGATAAGTGGAGACGGATTCTGTCCTTTACGCTTTCCCTGGGAAAAGGTGTATTATGCTGTGCCTCAGGCTGGAATACGCTTTCTCATCACGAAGGCGTACTCTGGAGAATGCGCTTACTGCCTAGCCCGCCGGCTGAACCGGTTATATTGTGAACGTTCACCCGTTAGTAGCAAAAATGGACAGATCCTGTTTGTTTTTTTGCTTATCGAACGAACGTCCATAACTTTTCAACCGTGACCCCGATTGAGGTGATTCCAACGGTCACGTTCTCTGTTCATCGAGGTCTTTTTGATGGGACTATTTTCTTTATGTCTGCACATTCTGAAAATACCCATTTTGACCTTGCTCTAATCCAGCCCCTTTGAGAGCGAACCCCTCTCCGACAAATTTTTCCGCAAAGTGATCGCACTTCTTCCCGGAGTATTCCTCGACCCCCAGGCAAGCCAACCTCTTATCATGAGCCCCGAACTTGCATGTTGACTTTGCAGTAGTTTCTTGCCTGTTTCGTCTGTCGTTATTTCAGTCGTGCTTTATATTGGTGTTGTGTGCCTTGCATGCTTGTGCTTTCAGGATATCTTTGGACATGCTAGTTGCATGTTGTTGTTAGTAATATCATGCCTCTGTTTTGATTTATGTCAGTAGACTTGATGCCACGATGATTCTGTTACCTTGTCAATATGCTAGTACCTGTATTGTCATGTTCCATATGCTATAGCCGTTCACTTGAGAAGCTTGGTATTTGTTAATGCATTTGTATGCTGCATGCTCATTGTTACATACTTGTTAAATATTCTCATAATGTTGATGATGGTGGAGAAGATAATAATATGACTTAATAATAACAAACCTCCTCTGTCATCAATGGGATCGAGTCATAGTGCCACCAAATCGAGCTTTCTCCAGTGCAGCCACATTTGCCTTTTATGGGAAGGCCCTAGCTGGGTCTGTTGTCATGCCTCTCGCCGGTGCCTCCAACAAGGGAAGGTTATGGGCGCGCGCTACCCTGATCAGGTAGGCGGACATAAGCCTTATGTTCCCATGTTTGGTTTTTGAGCTCATGTCCCCGTTTGGGACCATTTTTGTTTTGCCACAACGGTGGTCGTTGATGGCTTTGCTAGGCACGAGGCCATCCAGGACCTATCCCAGAGGGGAGTTGGTCGGAGTGGCCGGGAGAGTGTCATGGGCAATAGATCGGTTTTGTCGAAACGCCGTTGGTCCACCCGAATGGGAGTGCGAGGCCATGGGTTCCGTGGTGTGGGTAAAGTGCACTACCTCTGCAGAGTGTGTGTTTAATCTATTGATAGCCACGTCCTCGGTCATGGGCATAGTTTGTAGTAGGTCACACTATCGGGTCTTGGTCGAAATGGAGGATAAACCTGAAATAACTAATGTGATAACTAAAGTGTGATAAAGAATATGGTGACGTGGACTATGAGATAGTCGTGAGAAGTCACGGTGATGTTTTGATATGATCACGAGACGAGATCTCGGTGAGTCATGAGTTTGCTCCGAGGAGCCGTGGTAGGGTAAGAGACTGTTGCATAAAGTTAATACGATATGTCTGCATGGGAGGTAAATGGTAGTTTATTTTCAGCATAGTTTCATGATGCCATGCCATGCTTTGAAATGCTATGATATGCCATATTTTGCTATTGCCATGTTAGACGTAAACTTTGATATGCCAATTTATTGCCATGCTAGTAGATGCTAGGATGCATGCTTATTTTGATCTATGTCTCTTGTTAATATCATGCCATGCTTAGTTTTTGCTATGAGATAGGTTGTTACAGACACTTGGTTCTTGCTTTGTCATCTGTTTGTTTGGATGCTATGTATTTGGTTATCTTGCAAGTACATTCAATGTACTGACCTGTCGTGTCATGCCAGTTTTGTAGTGCCCGAATTGTACGCTTGTTCCATCGTGCGAGGCCGTAACCTTGGTAGTCCTATGAGTTGTGGAGCCCAGCCAGAGTCGATATGCTGCCAAACCAAGGCTTCCGCCGCCATTTAGATAGACTTAGAGCTATGCCAGATGATTGTATTCATCAATGATGTAATCTTATATACATGTATTTGATGAACATTCTTGTACCTGGAATGCTGTATCATGGACCTATCGTGCGTCAGGTGTTATCCTGGGCTGACGTGCGAAGCCCCTTGCTCCATGCAGATCGGAGTGCCACATCCACCCTCGGGGCTAAGGGTTTGTACTAGTAGCTATGTGTTTGGTCTCTCTCTCTCTCTCCCTCTCCCTCTCTCTTGTGTTCTTGATTTGGCATGATCTTGATGTACCATGAGCTTTGTTAATATAGTTGAATCATATGGTGTTTATCCCCCTCTATCTTGTTGTGATGAATTGAGTTTTTACCTTTGAGGTTTCACTTTTATCGGATTGAATACTTTGTTGGATTTGACAAACACTTGATGTATGTCTTGCATATGAATACCCATGGTGACAATGGGGTATTATATTGATCCACTTGATGTATGTTTTGGCACTCAACTCGCGGATTCCCGAGGTGACATTGGGGTAATCTATGCATAGGGTTTGATGCACATTTTCGTCCTACTTTCTTCGGTAGAAATCTTGGGGCACTCTTTGAAGTTCTTTGTGTTGGATTGATTATGAATCTGAAGTTGTTTGATGCATATCGTATAATCAAATCGCGAGTACTTGTGGTGACATTGGAGTATCTAGGTGACATTAGAGAGTTGGTTGATGTGAATCATATGGTGTTATTTTAGTACGAACTCTAGGGCTATTTGTGACACTTATAGGAGTAGCTCAATGGATTGATCAGAAAGAATAGCTTTGAGGTGGTTTCGTACCCTACAAACAATTTCATCTTATGTTCTCCGCTAGATAAGAACTTTGGAGTGATTCTTTGTCGCACATTGAGGGATTGTTATATGATTCAACTATATTACATTGTTGAGTTGCACTAGTGAAAGTATGAACCCTAGGCCTTATTTTCAAGAATTGCAATACCCTTTGTGCTCACTTTTGTTACTTGTTACCTTGTTGTTTTTTATTGTTCTTGTTACAAAAATCTATATCTACTGTCCATATTACACTTGTATCACCATCTCTTCACCAAACTAGTGCACCTATACAATTTACCATTGTATTTGGTGTGTTGGGGGACACAAGAGGCTCTTTGTTATTTGGTTGCAGGGTTGTTTGAGAGAGACCATCTTCATCCTACACCTCCCACGGATTGACAAACCTTAGGTCATCCACTTGAGGGAAAATTGCTACTGTCCTACAAAACTCTACGCTTGGAGGCCCAACACGAGTCTACAAGAATAAAGTTGCATATGTATATGTGCGTCATACTAGTACTTATGTTCCTTGTAGTAAAGCCCATCAGGATATGCTTTAATAATATCTACTTTGTTGATGAAAGTAACCAAAGTAAATTACATGGGTCACTCAACCCAAGTAAATATAGTTTTGCACATGATGCAATCCTTAGTTACCTTGTGAGTTGCTTTATTTCGCCCTTTAGCACAATTCTTTTAATCGATGTTCCCGGTTGCCTTCCATACTATCTGTTGGCCAACACACACTTCTACAAAATCTGTAAAATCTCATTCCGCCTAAATTTGTAGCACTCACTATGTTAGGGAAAATTAGGCTTGACACTGCTATGAAACTTCATGTATCATATCTTAGGATCACCCATATCAAGCCTATATATATCTTCTCTTGAAGGTATGAATTCCTGCAATGATACTCTGATAGGTTAGTGATGGTACCTTGTTTCCATATTAATATTGCTTTGCGACTCACATTTATTCCTTGGACCCAAGCACAAAGTAAATTTGGTTTATGTGTAGATGATATCATTGTCTTGCTAACATGGCCATGTTAAAAGATTGGACATATTAAAACCTTATTGCTCTTTCTTTCTTGCTTTGTATGGCATAATTTTCACCAAGTAGCCCCACATTTTTAGGTAGTTTCTGATGTCCTGCAAGTGCATGGTGCTAGTTTAAGAACACTTTCGGAGAGTATTTTCCCCATTTATATCGTGCCAACGAAGAGCGTATGCGAGTATTATGGTGAGTGCTTTGGCCAAACACCCGAGGTTCGATGAGTCTCGAGTGAATTGACTAGTCTGGTATCTACAAGACTTGAGATGGTCATTGAAGAAATAGTGGGTTGCAAAGGATAATAAGACAATAAGAGAATAAAGTACTACAATTAAAAAACGTAAAGTAACCATGTTTCTTGCAATGAAGAGGTTAGGCACGGAGCACTTTCGTTCCTGTTAAATAGTGAAAGTGCATTTTGCAGTGGTAGTGTGGTCTTAGCCTTCGTATCTAGTGTTTGGTAGGCGAGTCACTCTAGAATAGCCAAACTCCGCCTGTCACGAATGTTTGACTCCATTATACTGCTTTTCATTACCATCATCAAAGGTTGGCTCAAGAATTAAGATTCTTAGATCGGACCAATGCTTTAGGTGACAAGGCTTCTTATGCTACTCATATTGACTTCTCTCGGCATGGATACCAATACATGTCACATGGAGGTTGTACAATTGTAGACAACACGTGCTTACCCATGTAGGTCTCTAGATCGTGCTGCACGTGCCTTTAAATTAGGCAACAAGCATTGAGTACGCCATGGATAATCAACTTTACAATCAATCATCAAAGTAACCATAGATAATTATAAATATTCATTATGCACATTTACACCTTACCACTCCCCTATATACCCCACGCCCATAGGCAATTACTTAGAGATGAGAGAGGGGTCACAACTAAACATGTAGTTCATTTAAAAGGAAGTCATATCGATAATACATAGATCACCACCACAATATGCATGAATATCTATATCATGGTCTTGGAGTAAAGGTTTAAATGGAGTTTATGACCCTAGTCTTACAAATATGAGTCTATCTAATGGTGGTGTTATCGATGGTGGAATGGAGGAGTCTGTGATGGATATAAGGGAAGCAATTCCCTTTTGGATCTCGCCTCCTCTGGTATGGTTTATGTTCTTCTCCCCATGCTGATATGTTCTATCTGGTTCCTTCATGAAAGTTGTTGGGATTGCTAGACGAAACAACCATTTTTACAAGTGGGGTGCCCTCATACCAGTATTGTCTTCCCCTTTCTTTCGCCCAAATGAAATTTTTTTCCAAAAGGTAAGCTGAAAGATGTCCTCCCATTTACTTAAATATGGCTCCAAATCCTTTCATAAGCGTAATATCGTGTAATAAGAAAACCAAGGTTTCTCCATTTTTGACAAATAAATAATAATTTGAGAGTGAAAACCGACAAAGGGCTGGAGTAAGCAATAAGAAATCTCCGAGAAAACTCTACATAAAATAGACCCATTAGTGCCTCAATGTAAATTTACGTGAATATCGACTCTTGTGTTAATATTAGTATTATGACTAAGAAAATGCTCATTTTTTTGTAAAAACACCACTTGTTCCAAGATTGCATGCACATTAGGCACCATATATGTGGTGTAGGTAGTTGCACTCAATATATTTGCTTTCATGATAATTATGAAGTCGTCAACAAATAAAATGAGTGAAACTGATGTTGAAATCCTTTACATACGAATCTAGTCAATGCCTCCAAATACTTCTTCAAAAACAACCATACTAGGCCTTCAACCCAAAAAAGGAATGATGATACATGTATATTATGTCATAAATTTAGTAGGTAAACATGTATATTTTCACTTAATTATTAGTTGATCTTGATTGAAGATACCGTGTGAGAAATCATGTTTGTATTTAAAGATTACACTAGCTAATTGCTGGGACAGGGCATTTAGGAATAGGAGCAATAATCAAGAGATTTATGTAATTTATGAAAATTAAATAATAATAGGATATTGTTTATACATGAAGATGAAGCCACACCTAATTTTTGGCTACGCCAAAGGATACAAAAGTGGAACAAAAAATGCCCTTTCATAATTGACAAGAGTATATTCTATGTCCTTCGTATTTTCTGTAGGTGGATTTCTTTGCCATCTTCATCTATAACACCAAGATAACATGGGGAGCACCGTCTTTATCGAAAAAAACACATCCTCATCTCCATTGTTCACATGGTGCATATGCTATTTTTATATCTTGAAGCATGTCTCATTCTTTGTGTTGTTATAATCGAAGTTGTGTATTTATTGGTGGGTATTTATAACTTCAAATTGTAGATTATGACAATAAATTATGGTTTACTTTAACACCAATAGATTACACCTCTACTAATGCCCATGTTTGTGATTTTTAATACTCAAGTTGTTGAGGACATTGGGGGAGCCCTAGTTAATGGGTTGCATATGAGATGTCAATGCATTAACGTTTGCGCTTGTGTTGTGTAATTCTCTAATGGTTATGTGTGAACACTTGCCGAATGTTACTTCACAGTTTATGGTTTTGGAGGAGGGCACTATGTTATGATGAATTAAGAGGGTAGGCCCCAGTGAGAATCTTGGATTCATGGCATATTGGAGTAACGGGCACCCTAGAAATGTTAATACTATGGTTGTAGTTTAATTTAGTTGTTTTTGATAAAAACTTGGTAAATCAATAGAAAATAAATTTTAGTTTAGTTGTTGCCAACAAAAATTTGACAAGTCGTTAGAAATTTAATGTACTTTAGTCGTTTCAAATGGAAACTTTGGTAAGTTTTTAGAAATTTAATTTTACTCTAGTTGGTTCCAATGGAAACTTGGTAAGTCATTGGTATATTAATCATAAGTAGTATATTAGGTTTGGGTATTGTGGTGCAATAAGCATTGGGACCACACACATGAGAGCATATTGAAAAACCAAGTACATATGTCCATGAGAATACCTAGCAGACTTAATAAGTTCAGTACACCGCTCGTTATTGAATTGATCTTGAGGATCGGGATATCTCTAGACATCATTTACTTATATTAGTATTAACTTTAAATGCATATCTCAAACACACAAATACTACTCAACCATCTTTTGCATAGGTTGCTGCTAATTTCATGATATTAACATAAGCCACTTCATTCTTGCTCCTTGTTGGTTTAAACACTCTTACTTGTTGAAAGGGATATAGGCAACCCCCTATGGTTGTGGGTATCAAGGATAAAACATTCGTTGGTGAAATTCCCTTAGTGTTGTGTAGAAATTAGTTTCCTGTGATTTAAACCTTCCTAAATACTTGTGGGATCTAACCCAATCCATCATCAAGTTTATCCATATGCGATGGAATTTAAATATCTACATCCTATTTTCCAAAAAGAATCCATTGCATCATATTATTTGTGCATATCAAACTTCATGAACAAAGATAATATTTTCCTACACCTACTCTTGATCACAAGGATATACTCATAGGCTACTAGTATGTTATGTGTAAATTGTAGTAAGCCTTCATAGGACATACATAGTTTGGGTAGTGATATGACCTCGGGTAGAATCCTCCCCAATCTAACATGTAGCATATTCGAGATGATATTGTGGATTACATTACACAAGACGATTGGCCTAGAATTGTGTGGTAAAATTCAGTGTCTTGACCTTAGGGGTTAGGATCCCCTCATGTTTCTCCAATATCCTAGACTTAGTAAGTAGTTTACCACATGAACCACTTTACATGTGATCGCCTCCCCAATAAGATGCCAAATTATTTTTACAAATAACCCATGAACCATCCTGTTGTAGCACCTTTCAATCAATACTAAGCGCTACTGTCTTAACTTCCTGTTCTACAATCTACAAGAGCACCTCATTGATGGACTTTGTGACCATTGGATGAATTTTCTCAAAGACATGTATTATTTATTTCCAAATAAAGGGATCGGTCAAATGCGACAAAACCAACATGTTTTAAGTGTCCGCGCCATTTGCTCACTACCATGGTTTCAGTTTATTTATTAAATTCAGCTTCTTTGGGACTTATGCAAACATATGAAAACATGACATGTTCTATGATTATTACACAACCTATATAATTTTTAGCCACTATACTTATTCTTGTTCTACCAGATCCTCAATTATATTTGCAAGCTCCACTTTGTTTTCATGATTGTGGTCATTCCATAGTCGGCCATCACTTTGTTGCAATCTCTTTGGGTGTGGCTCATACTTTTATTTGAGTTCTTTAGTAGTAACTTCCCCCAATTATTGAGTATGTCATGCAGCAACCGTAACTTGACTGTCACTTCAACCCCATGCACGTCTAGAAACGCCTCTTAACATGCATGTTGGACCACATCTTTAAATTTCTTCTATGTTGGCATCACTATCAAAATCTTCTCGCCCGCTCTATTATTGGTTGCTAACTTGTACACTATTCAATAGCAATGGTATGTGGTTAGAGTGATTAAATTCTTGGCTAACAAAGCAACAATGGTTTTGCAATCAATTATTCTTCCATTTTTCACTATATTTTTGTTGGGAAACGTAGTAGAAAGCAAAAAAAAATCGTCCTACAATCACGATTCCAGGAACACTATGAAGATGCATAAGAGGTTTGGATCCGGTCGTTACCAACTTTGAGTTGCAGCGGAAGAAGAGTTCGTGTAGACCATTGATGAATTCCCTCGAACTGTTCATGGATGATCCCTCGAAGACTGAAAGCACAGGCTCCCCTTACAATTCGACCTCCTTTAGGCCTCCGAAAAGGCTAAGGGGGGCACCTTTGTTATTGGGCCCCTCTCCACCACTAGGCATTTTTGTATTTTCTTTAGCCTGTTGATATTAAATATATTCTAAAAGCCTCCTAATCAATATTAGAACCTTTTATCATTTATATAACATCCCTAGAAACATTTTCCACCGATATATCATTTCCCGGTATTACCCGGTAAATCCCCAAAAGCTTCCGATTTCTCTCGAAACTATTTCAAATATTCCCAAAACTATTTCATGAATATTTTCTCAGAACTCTTACTCCACTAACACTCAGAAGATCATGATTCCCTTAAGTGTGTCACCCTGTAGGTTTGGTAAGACATAGACATGAACGAAACTCCCTTTCATTTTGTGGTCAATAGCGGAACCATGGACATCCATATTGATCCCTATGAATATGCGAATGATATTCGAGTGAACCTTTGGTTATCATATGATATTCCCTTTGCTTTGCGATACTTTATAGAACCCGAGGTGAGATATATTGGTATCCTCTTGAGTCATTCTCATGTTCATTATACCAGTCTCCTCATTACCTGTTTTGTTCTTCTTTGTCGTTGACATGTTCTGGCATCCCTGTGACCTAGTCTCTTGTGTGTGGCCAAACGATGATCGATGTCATCACACTGAGAGGGCCCTAAGAATATCTATGCATTGTTAGATGAGCAAATCCCACTCTTGAGCTATCTAGCCCCTTGTCACACTTTCCGATGAACATGAAAGTTTTAGTTATGATCACCGTGTTACAGATGACGTTTGAGCAACCCCAAAGTCCATCATCCAGTATGAAGTGACTACAATACTCTCATGGTCTAAGGAACTAAATCATACATTAACTCTCTGTGTTATATCAATAGACTTGTGACGATTATGCCTAAAAGTATAACAAACAAGTTGGGTCAATTCAATATGATCGTTCTTCTAACATCATACTCCCATTGTTATTTTGGTATTATTGTTACACTTAACAAAATCCCAAGATCCGGAAAAAACATGTCAACATACAACACTGGAGCTACTCCTAGAGGAAAGACTAGGAATCGGGTTTTACCGTTTATCATTCCACATGTGTTAAGGAGTTTTCCTTTGAATCACATATTTCAGAATCATAGTAGTTATAACATAGAATATAAACACTTGGAAATAAATAATACAATATTATTGCCTCTAAGGCATATTTGCAACAATATTGTCTATAAGATTTCATGTACTCATCATCCTCTCCATGCGAGCATCCCATCTTTGTAGCCAATAACATATAAACTAGTCAACAACTATTGCATGGATTTTTTTTGCATATACCACTATGTTTCAAATTACCTTGGTCTTCCTCATATTAAAAGAAAATTCTATGGAAGTCTCTGTTCATAGCCATGGCACATAAGTGCTAGGTTTAATTACTTAATTCTATACCACATCCTACATTTATCATATTAGCCATATGTTGATGGCTAGGTATATAACCTAACAACTAGTTTGACTTCCAAGTGCAGAGTTTGTAGCAAGAGATAATTTTCCCTTAGTGCGAAACCATGGTATCAATCTGTAGAGGTAATGACGTTTTGCAACAATGGTAAATTTCTACAACGCAAATAAAAGTTCACTTGTGCCCCCAACAATTCCAACAAGGGTGTCAACCTTTGTTAGTGTTGCTTGTTGTACAAGATAATTAAAACATAATGTGGTAGATAATATTTTATTTTTTGGAATAAAATATAACTAAAAGAAGAATTACAAGTAAAAGTTGTTGGAAAGTGATTCTTTTGCGAAAAATTGGACTGAGGTTCATAGGTTCATCAAGTGTATCTCTCGAGTACATAAAAATGACATAGTCATATGAAAAAGTGCAGAATGAAATATCTCATGCTCATGCCAGACTATATGTGGCGTGTTGATATTATATATGTAGTATGTCAATAAATCTATAGATTGTGACCCTCCCTACATCTATAGCTAATAATTTGTTTGCAGGTCGAGATGCCCTTTGCACCATCCAACATTATGTGTAAACATGAATGATTGCCTTAAGTAAGATGACATACTGTTGCTCGTATGCTCCATTTCCTTCCTCATACAAACATTTATCATTAGTGATAGTACTACAATGCAAGACTTATCCACTCTTTTTGTCTCTATAGCAGTTTACTTGCAAGATTACACCCAACTAATGCAACCCTTGGCACTACTGATTAACTAGCTCATATGGTTATTGTATTGATATACAAAGTGAAGACATTACATGTTGGGTACCGATGAGTGGACTTTTGCAACACTTTTAGGGCCTATTCAAATACCAAAAATCCCTCATACCGCATCCATCTAGCAATGTTCATGTCCATAATGCATAGTTTCCAATCTTTACCCATTTTACCCAATTCATTGCACAACTTTTAGTTTTTTATTAGTTTCCTTTTTTGTTTTTGAAGGTGTATTGGCAAGTTCATGGAATTTTCAAATAAGATGGACCAAGTTGGGGCCAAACTGGAGAAGTTCCTGGCATCAGATTCAGTCCCTATGGAGAGTTAGATATACTGACATTTTTCAACTATCCAAATTGAAGATCCAATACCATAGATGTATCAGGATTTTTGAGACGAACCTAACAAGCCCAAGAATGCCTAGATTGGAGTTTGTATGAACAAATGGCGACCAAAATACGAAACACTTCCGTAGATTCCACGGGAGAAAACAATGTCTAGTATAGCCGTGCATGGTCGTACCAGCGTTTTGAGGCTATGAAATCTACCGTATCTTCTACGATTCTTCATCAATTTCCGCGGTTTGTTCCTGCGCCTTCCTTGGCAACCAAGGGAGGTATTGAGAGAGGAATTATATCCCTAGATCCATTCGATGAATGGTTAGGTAAAAGATCTATGGAGGAGACCTCAGGAGGCCTCCTATATATTCATCTCCAACCCTAGTCGCCATCAATCATTACCATCAAGTGCCATCTACTCCACCTTGTGCCACCACACCTCCATTGTAGCAACCACACCATCTCCACCATAGAGGAAGGTCCTAGACAAGTGATAAGAAGGGAGGAGGCTCCGCCAACATCCGACACCGGCTGGAGGACCGGTGCCATCACCATCAACACCGTCGTGCCTCTCTCTCCTTCCCCAATGTCATGTTGGCTGATACGTCTCCAACGTATCTATAATTTATGAAGTATTCATGCCATGTTTCCAAAAAAATTATATGGTTTTTCTATGATTTTCATGGAACTAACTCGGACTAATGTTGTTTTCAACAGAACTACCGTGGTGTTGTTTTTGTGTAGAAATGAAAGTTCTCCAAATGAGCTGAAACTTTTTGACGATTTTTTTGGAACAAAAGAGACCCCCGAAGCTTCGTGGGAGGGTTAGAAGAGCCACGAGGAGGGGACAACCCACCACGGCGCGCCAGAGGGGCCTAGCTTGCCCCGGTGGGTTGTGCTCACCTTGAGGCACATCTTCGCGTGAAACCGACGCCAAAAATCCTATAAATAGAGAAACCATCAGAAATAACCCTAGATCATAAGTTCCACCGCTGCAAGCCTCTGTAGCCACGAAAAACCAATCTAGACCTCGTTCCAGCACCCTGTCGGAGGGGGAAATCATCGCCGGTGGCCATCTTCATCATCTCGGCGACCACCATGATGAGGAGGGAGTAGTCCACCCTCGAGGCTGAGGGTTTATACTAGTAGCTATGTGTTTAATCACTCTCTCTCTCTCGTGTTCTTGAGATGTCACAATCTTGATGTATCGCGGGCTTTGTTAATATAGTTGGATCATATGTTCTTTTCCCCTCTCTATCTTGTTGTGATGAATTGAGTTTTCCCTTTGAGATTTTGTTCTTATCGGATTGAATATTTTTATGGATTTGAGAGCACTTGATATATGTCTTGCATATGAATACCTGTGATGACAATGGGGTATTATATTGATTCACTTGAGATATGTTTTGGCACTCAACTCATGGAGTCCCAAGGTGCGGTAATCTATGCATAGGGGTTGATGCACGTTCTCGTCTTTTGTTTCTCCGGTAGAAATCTTGGGGCATCCTTTGAGGTTCTTTGTGTTGGATTGAGTATTATGAATCTGAATTTCTCTTGGTGTTATTTTAGTACGAACTCTTGATTGATCGATCGGAAAGAATAACTTGGTGTTATTTTAGTACGAACTCTTGATAGATCGATCGAAAAGAATAACTTGTTGTTGTTTTAATAGGAACTCTTGGATAGATCGATCGGAAAGAATAGCTACAAACAATTTCTTCTTATGTTCTATGCTAGTTAGGAACTTTGGAGTGATTCTTCATCGCATGTTGATGGATAGTTATGTGATCCAATTATATTAGCATTGTTGAGAGATTGCACTAGCGAAAGTACAGACTGTAGGCCTCATTTTCAAGCATTGTAATACCGTTTGTGCTCTATTTTATCAATTGCTACCTTGTTGTTTTCTTATTGTTCCTATCCCAAAAATCAATATCTACTATCATTACTATGCTTTCATTACCATCTCTTCTCCGAACTAGTGCACCTATACAAATTTCCATTGTATTTGGTGTGTTGGGCACACAAGAGACTTTTTCTTATTTGGTTGCAGGGTTGTTTGAGGGAGACCAATCTTCATCCTACGCCTCCCACGGATTGATAAATCTTAGGTCATCCACTTGAGGGAAATTCGCTACTGTTCTACAAAACTCTGCGCTTGGAGGCCCAACACGAGTCTACAAGAACAAGTTGTGTAGACATCATTGGCTTGTAACATGTCTCTCCCATCTATGTTCTTCATCTGCATGCTTGTTTAACTATTAGTTCTTGGGGAGTAAAGGATGAACTTTAGTCGTGTCTGAGGTGAACGCCTACGGTAGATAATATATCCTCTTTTGAATGTTTGAGTTAATAATCATGAATGTTGTGTAAGGGGGCCTGAGGGAGTCCTGGACTAGGGGGTGTCCGGATAGCCGGACTATCATCATCGGCCGGACTCCAAGACTACGAAGATACAAGATTGAAGACTTCGTTCCGTGTCCGGATGGGACTTTCCTTGGCGTGGAAGGCAAGCTTGGCGATACGGATATGTAGATCTCCTACCATTGTAACCGACTCTGTGTAACCCTAGCCCTCTCCCATGTCTATATAAACCGGAGGGTTTTAGTCCATAGGACGAACAACAATCATACCATAGGCTAGCTTCTAGGGTTTAGCCTCCTTGATCTCGTGGTAGATCTACTCTTGTACTACCCATATCATCAATATTAATCAAGCAGGACGTAGGGTTTTACCTCCATCGAGAGGGCCCGAACCTGGGTAAAACATCGTGTCCCTTGTCTCCTGTTACCATCCGCCTAGACGCACAGTTCGGGACCCCCTACCCGAGATCCACCGGTTTTGACACCGACATTGGTGCTTTCATTGAGAGTTCCTCTGTGTCGTCGCCCATAGGCCCGACGGCTCCTTAGATCATCAACAATAACGCGGTCCAGGGTGAGACTTTTCTCCCCGGACAGACCTTCATATTCGGCGGCTTTGCACTGCGGGCCGATTCACTTGGCCATCTGGAGCAGATCGAAAGCTACGCCCCTGGCCATCAGGTCAGATTTGGAAGTTTGAACTACACGGCTGACATCCGCGGAGACTTGATCTTTGACGGATTCGAGCCACAGCCAAGCGCGCCGCACTGTCACGATGGGCATGATCTAGCTCTGCCGCCGGATAGTGCCTTGGAGGCCGCACAAGTGTCCGCTCCGACCCTTAGCTCGGAGCCGACTGCGCCGATCAAGGACGGGTGGCTGGACACCGCCTCGGGGGCTGTTACCTCTACGGCGATAGAGCCGAATACCAATCCTATCCTCCGTGAAGCTTGTGACTCCAAGGTGCCGGACTCCTCTCCGGACTCCGAACCTTCCGCGCCCCTGCCAATCGAATCTGATTGGGCGCCGATCATGGAGTTCACTGCCGCAGACATCTTTCAGCACTCGCCTTTTGGCAACATCCTGAATTCACTAAAGTCTCTCTCTTTATCAGGAGAGCACTGGCCGGACTATGGTCAGGTAGGTTGGGATGCGGACGACAAAGAAATTCAACGCCCACCCACCACCCACTTTGTAGCCACTGTCGATGACTTAACCAATATGCTAGACTTCGACTTCGAAGACATCGACGGTATGGACGAAGATGCCGGAGACGACCAAGAACCAGCGCCTACAGGGCACTGGAAGGTCACCTCAACTCACGATGTATATATGGTGGATACACCTAAAGGAAGCGATAACGAGGAACAACGGGACGCTGCGAAGGAAAATTCCCCCGAAAAACAGCCGAAACAGCGACGCAAGCGCCGCCCAAAGTCCCGCCTCGACAGCGGCAACACCCATGAAGACCCAGCCATAGAGCAGGGCGAACCAGTGGATGACGAACATGCCCCCAAGCAACCATCCGAACAGGATGAATTGGAGAGGCAACCCATCTCTGACGAAAACAACAGTCCGGATGATCTCATGCCGGACACATCGTTGGAACAGAAGAACCTCCACAAAAGGCTCGTCGCCACTGCAGGAAGCCTGAAGAAGCAGAAGCGGAAGCTCAAAACAGCGGAAGACGTACTCAGAATGAGATGGAGCAAAGTACTCAAGACCGCAGACAAAGACGGCGACAGTCACCAAGCAAAGAGCTACCCGAAGCGCAAACTGTTGCCCGAATTTGACGAGGAGGCCGTAGAGCCCTAAAAATCAAAAAACAAATAGGCCGCCCGGTCGGATAAACGACCACATGACAAACAAAGAGCGGCAAGGGGCGCCGCACACAAATCGGCACGCGATCAACATAAGGATCCTCACAAAAAGGATGGCCTGGTTAGATCCATCTATGGGCCAAGAAAGCAAGCTCCAGAAGGTAACACAACACGTCGAGTATTTGAAAATCACGGCACACCCAAATACAGGGGCACCGCACACCCCCTATGTTTCACCGATGAGGTGCTGGATCATGAATTTCCAACGGGATTCAAGCCCATAAATATAGAGGCGTACGACGGAACAACAGACCCCGGAGTCTGGATTGAGGATTACATCCTGCACATACATATGGCTAGAGGAGATGACCTCCACGCCATAAAATACTTCCCCTCAAACTCAAAGGGCCAGCCCGGCACTGGCTCAAAAGCCTCCCAGAAAATACCATTGGAAGTTGGGAAGAGCTCGAGGATGCATTTCGGGCAAATTTTCAGGGGACTTACGTCCGCCCTCCGGATGCAGACGATTTAAGTCACATAACTCAACAGCCCTGAGAGTCAGCCCGCAAATTCTGGAATAGGTTCCTCACCAAAAAGAACCAGATAGTTGACTGTCCGGACACAGAAGCCTTAGCAGCTTTCAAGCACAACGTCTGAGACGAATGGCTCGCCAGACACCTCGGCCAGGAAAAGCCAAGAACAATGGACGCACTAACAAGCCTCATGACCCGCTTTTGCACGGGAGAGGATAGCTGGCTGGCAATATGCAGCACCGGCGACCCAAGTACATCCGAGGTCAGAGATGGAAATGGGAAACCACGGCGCAACAAGGACCAGCGCTGGACTAAAGGAAATGGTCCAAAGAGCACGACAGTCAACGCCGGATTCAAAAGCTCTCGGCAGAACAACAAAAAACTACCTCTCAAGGAGAACAGCGACGAGCTATCCAACCTAAACAAAATCTTGGACAAGATATGCCAAATCCACAGTACCCCCGGGAGGCCTGCAAACCATACCCACATAGATTGTTGGGTCTTCAAGCAGTCCGGCCGACTTAACGCCGAACACAAGAGGCTAGACACACCAAGTGAGGATGATGATGAACCTCACAAGCAGAGCACCGGAAAACAAAAGGATTTCCCACAAGAGGTCAAAACAGTAAAATCACTTCAAGTGATAACAGGAAAAAATAGAGCGGCGCCCATTAAAGTACGCACCGCACGGTCCACCCCAGCGGAGTCCCGACACTGGATGTCAAAACCAATCACTTTCGACCATTAGGATTACTCCAGGAATATCCGAAACGCAGGATGGACTGCTTTGATATTAAATCATGTAATCAACGGACTACAATTTACACAGGTCCTAATGGACGGTGGTAGTGATCTAAACCTGCTATATCAGGATACAATCCGCAGAATGGGGATAGACCCAACCAAAATACGCCATAGCAACACTTCCTTTAAAGGAGTGATGCCAGGCCAATATGCCCATTGTACAGGCTCTCTACCACTAGAAGTTGTGTTCGGCTCGTCTGACAACTTCCGTTGTGAAAAGTTAATCTTCCACATCGCCCCATTTAAAAGTAGCTATCAAGCACTATTGGGACGCGAAGCTTTCACCCGCTTTAACGCAATACCGCATTACGCGTCTCTTACACTCAAAATGCCCGGTCCACGCGGCATCATCTCATTAAAGGGTAACTTCGAGTGTTCCTCGACTACGGAAGAACGTGAGACTGCCTTGACAGCCACACACTAATCCGGCTTTGCTGATCAAAGCCCCTAAACAGGTCATTCAAGACCCTGGACACGGTTAGGCGAGTCCGGTATAAATAAACAAGGGGCTTACTAGCCGCGTTCCCCTTTACAAGGGGCTCCACGCGTACACAAAAAGAGACAATAAATCTCAATTGTATTCATTCTTTGAATCTTACTCTGTTTATTTCAAAATACATCTTTCGCACGGACTCTTTCTCAACTAAGTTCTCCTCTTTTACAGATGAACACCGTGCAACACCCGTCCAGGATACGGCACAACGGATACACAGGCGCAGACGTTCAGTAGGGACCCGTTGCAAGGATTCTTTTCAGATTAGGACCCTGCGTAAACCTTTTTTGCTGTCTCTTGTTGATACACATCCCCCGGTTTTTTGCTATAACCAAGGAGGAATCTGGAATTTTGGCATCGGCCGCGTCAGAAATTTTTGCGCGTACCTGGACACTAGGGGGTTAGGGCATTGTTCTTCCCATTTTCATAAAGACCGAATACCTTAGGGAGTGTTCGGCGTCTCGAGTTAGGCCTTATATGCACCAGCTCCGAGTCATGTCTTTGGTCAAATGTTGGGTTTGCCCGGCTCCTGTGTTTTGCTGCCTTACGTTCCGCTCTATTGGCTAACGCGGCACCAGGAGAACTACTGCGATTGTGCCCCGGTTCGTCCAGGTGAGCACCTCAGTAGAGAAAGCCGAAAACTAACTGTCATGATATAGCGAGAGACTGGTCAACCGCTCGACCGACCACCGGAATGTTTAGAATTCCTCTGCTTTAACGAAGGACCGTTTCCCGGTCAGGCACATACGCGCCCCGAAATTCGGAGAGCGCAGTGCACCTGGGGGCTATATAGTAGCCCCACCATCGAACTCCTATGGCTAAGTGAAAGTGATAAAGCATTATAGTCCGGTTGCCTAGTTTGCTACGCTATCACCTCCTTCACAGGACCAAGACGTTGGATTAAGTGTGAAAATGCGCTTTTTTTTGCAAACACCCCCGCACTACGTGCGTGGGGGCTGAAGCCGAAGACTGCCATCTTTCAGGTTATATACACATATACGTTAATGGCCGCACATGAGGTATTTCAACACTTGAACGCCCAAGTATAAAAGGCCTTATATTATATTTGAAACATGGTTTCATAAATCATACATGTCATTTGAACATAACGTTTTTCGAGCACTGCAACTCTATTAAACGAGCGCCCTGCAGGAGTTCCTCAAAATAGTGCTCGGCTGGTAATCGGCTTTTGTCCGAGTCCTGGGATGCAACGTCGGTGGCCTCCATCTCCGCCCAGTATGTTTTGACACGGGCGAGAGCCATCCGTGCACCCTCTATGCATGCCGACCGCTTCATCGCCTTGATATGCGGCACCGCATCAAGGAACTGCTGCACCAAGCCAAAATAACTCTTTGGCTCTGGCCTTTCCGGCCACAAATGAGCCACGACATCTTTCATGGCAAGTTCGGACAACCTATTCAGCTCAACCCACTCGGCTAACCGATCGGTTAACGGAAGTGGACGCTCCAGACTATGGAACTGTGACCAAAAAAGCTCTTCCATTCCGTGATCCTTTTGGCCCCGGAAGTGTGCGACCGCGTCTGCGTCACTCGCTGCCAAATTCAGATAAGCATCCTCTGCACCCCACAACTGGCCCAATTGAGCATACTTCGGATCCGTGAATTTCCTACGCAGGAGAAAAGGCTTTCCAGCCGCAATATCCCCGGCCTGACATAGCTCCTCCTTTGTAGCCCTCATCGCGGAGCGGACATCCTTGGCTTCGGCAGTGGCCTTCTTCAGGTCCTCCTGCTCCACTCGGCATTCTCTTTCAAGAACCTCATAGCGGTCGGTAGCATCCTTCAGCTTCACGGCCATTTCGGCCATTTCCTCCCTGCTTCGGCAGTGAGCAGCCTGTTCGGCTTTTAGCTCTTTGGCCGCCTTCAAGGCAGCCGCATTACTTTTTCTGGCTTGCTCCTTGGCTCGGGCAAGCTCCGCCCGAAGGTCCTCCATAGCAGCAGCGCCATATGCATTAAGCATACATGTTGTAAGGCACGAGCGTCAAGCTCCCTTACAAGGCGTCCGCGGAAAAGCCACATACCTTGTGACTCGTCAAGTCGCTTATTGACCAGCGCGATGTCCGCATCCGCAATGTCAAGTTGCCGCTTCAGTTCGGCAAATCCATCAGTCCGGCTGGCCACCGAACGCTCTGCCACCTATATAGGAAAGGCGACATCTTACAACTGAGATTATGATCCTCGGCACGCTGTCACCTTCGACAACGTACCGAGTCTCAGGGGCTACTATCTATACATGGCGTATTCTATGCGCAAAACTGTCAAAAGGTATATCATTTTTTGCGTACCTCAAACCCCGTCAGTAAACTTCTGACGGCCTCATGCAACCCGCTCTCAGCGGATGAAATCCTTTCAATCACCATACTCATCAACGTACGGTGATCTTCTAAGATAGACGACCGCCCGAGCAAATCCTTCAGCTCCTCCGGCCGTACACCAGTTGGTGCCGAACTCTCCGGCCCCACCGGACTCGGGGAGACCCTCCACGACGATACCTCAGGATCGTCCGCCCCGCCTGATGGTGCGATAGATGGAGGCGTTTCGCTCTCCATCATCTCCGGATGAAGATCCCCCGAAGATGAGCTCTGCTGAGAAGGGCTGAGATCCGAACTACACGGTAAAACTTCGGTTATCTTCAGAAATAAAAACAGGGATGTCCCTTATTACAAAACTCCCCTTTCTACTTACGGCTCGCTGGAGGGCTGATTCCCTTGGGGAAACAATGCGGCCGGGGCTTCTCCTGGCGCATGGCCCTCTGCTGAAGATTTCTTCCCCCGTTTTGAGGCCTTGGCCTCCGGATCTTCAGAAGCGGTCCTCTTGTCCCCCTGGAAGGAGGGATTCTCGATCCCCCCTTTCTTAAGAGCCTCCCTAGCGGAGGCGATAGTTTTCCTGTTTTCCCCCTCGCCCTCTTCCGAAGGCGCAGCCTCCAGCATCTTGATTAACAACGGATCCGGCGTGATCTCAGGGAGGGGGGCAGGACACCGTATCAGTTTTGCTTTTGCTATCCACTCCTGTTCAAGGGATAGCTGGTTAAAGGGCAAGTTTATGATAAATGTATGGACAGCATGTCCGGCCACAAGACTACTTACTTGAGTATCCGGGCGAGTGCAGCTCAGGCCTGCGTCCTCGGTTAGGTCCGGACACATCTCTTGTGATCCAAAGAACAATTTATACATCTCCACGGGCGTCGCACCCATGAAGTGTTGGAGAGCTCGCGGTCCCTCCAGATTGAATTCCCACAGGCGGAGGGGGTGGAGTTTGCAGGGCAGAAGGCACCGAATCAGCATGACCTGCGCCACCACAACCAGGTTGATCTCCCTCTCTTGGAGGTCTCGAATACGGCCCTGCAATAATGGCACGTCCTTGGACGGCCCCCAGTCAAGCCCTTTGTTGACCCATGACGCCAGCCGTTGTGGGGGGCCCGAGCGAAAGGCAGGCGGCGCCACCCATCTAGTGCCCCTGGGAGCGGTGATGTAGAACCACTCTTGTTGCCACAAACCACTCTCCTTTTGAAAAAAGCCCTCGGGCCATGGAGCGTCAGCTCTCTTTCTTATAACTGCCCCTCCGCACTCTGCCTGCCGCTCGTCGATCATCTTCGGCTCCACGTCGAAGGTCTTGAGCCACAATCCGAAGTGAGGGGTGGTGTGGAGGAAGGCTTCGCATACGACAATGAACGATGAGATGTGGAGGATGGACTCCGGATCCAAGTCATGGAATTCCAGCCCATAATAAAACATGAGCCCCCTCACGAAGGGATCCATCGGGAAGCCTAAACCCCGATGGAAGTGAGACATGAACACCAGGCTCTCACCAGGCTCAGGAGTGGGAATAACTTGCCCTTGTACGGGCAGCCTATGCGAAATTTCACCAGTTAGATACCTGGCGTCTCTTAGCTTTAGCACATCTTCTTCCGTGACGGAATAGGGCATCCACCGGCCCTGTAGGTCGGAGCCGGACATTGTCGAAGGTCCGAAGCGCCTGAATCTGGAACCTTGGGTGTTGGAACTCGGGGTGAGGGGCGGATTCGATTGAAGATTGAAGAAAAGGAACAGGCCTTGGTCTCATTATAAAGAGGTTGAATACCAAGAGCCGTCCCCGTAACCGTTCGGGACTCGCCTTCGATGGAGGGGGCGAGCCAGCGAGCGCGGTTGGGTTGCCCACGCCCGTATTGATGAGAATCCCGGAATAATGGGACACGATCTCTACTTCGACAAGCGCGCCAAGGAAACCGCTTCGCTAAACGCGCTGAGGTGGAACAATAAAAACAATTCGAGTAAAGGCTTGGCCGTGGCGTGAGGTCATGCTACGAAATACGTCAGCAGATTGAAGTTGTGTAAATATTATTCTCTCTACGGTGGTATGTGGAATTTATTTTGCAGAGCCGGACACTATCCTGGTGTTCACAATCTTCTATGAAGAATTTGGAGGAGGAACCCACCTTGCAATGCCGAAGACAATATGCGCGCCGGACTCGTCGTCATTGAAGTGTTGTTCGGGGGCTACTGAGGGAGTCCTGGACTAGGGGGTGTCCGGATAGCCGAACTATCATCATCGGCCGGACTCCAAGACTACGAAGATACAAGATTGAAGACTTCGTCCCATGTCCGGATGGGACTTTCCTTGGCGTGGAAGGCAAGCTTGGCGATACGGATATGTAGATCTCCTACCATTGTAACCGACTCTGTGTAACCCTAGCCCTCTCCGGTGTCTATATAAACCGGAGGGTTTTAGTCCATAGGACGAACAATAATCATACCATAGGCTAGCTTCTAGGGTTTAGCCTCCTTGATCTCGTGGTAGATCTACTCTTGTACTACCCATATCATCAATATTAATCAAGCAGGACGTAGGGTTTTACCTCCATCGAGAGGGCCCGAACCTGGGTAAAACATCGTGCCCTTGTCTCCTGTTACCATCCGCCTAGACGCACAGTTCGGGACCCCCTACCCGAGATCCGCCGGTTTTGACACCGACAGGGCCCACTTATCATTTTCGCCTTGAATGGCCATGGAGCGTATTACTTTCATTGTAACTACTTGCATGTAGAGGTAAAGACGCGATAGTAATAGGGACAATTACACTATTGCCCCTAGGTGTGCCAGCCCGTGGGTTTTGCCTTTACTTTTTGGCTCTCTCAGTTTTGCCCTTAGATTTTTCTGTGAGGTCGACCGAGTGCCCTTTGACCATTTCATTACAAATTCATAAGAACCCATAAAAATCAAATAAGATATCTATATGTTCAGAACAACACCGCCTTTATGTGCATGACATTTGCATTCAGGAAAAGGGTATTGTTTAAACTACCAGAGGTTATTAATATTATTAACATTGTTAAACATAAAAGGATATAAATAATACTTTTATCATGAATAAAAATAACATATAAATATAGATGATGTTTTCTGAACATTCTGATATCGTATTTGCTTTTTTTCGAGTTCATATGAATTTATTTTGAAATTTTAAAGTAACCGTTAAAGTCGTTTGAAAATTCACAACAAGTTCATAAACTTAAAAAATTGCAAATAAGGCAGCAAAATGTTCACAATACATCATTTATATTTTCATGTAATTTTTATTCATGAAAACAAATATTTTTTATACCTTTTTATGTTTAATAATGTTAATAACATTAATAATCTCAGGTAGTTTAAACAATACTTTTTCTTGAATGCAAATAACATGCTCATAAAGGTGGTATTTTTCTGAACATTTTGATATATTATTTTTATTTTTATGAGTTCATATGAATTTCTATGAATGTTCAAAGTACTGTTCAAACGGTCAAAGAGCCCTCAGACGACCTCAGAGACAAATCTAAGGGAAAAACTAAGCAGGGCTGGAAAGTAAGGGGCAAAACCCATGGGGTGGTTCCGACTAAGGGTCAAAATGCATTTGTCCCATAATACTATCCTCTCTTCCCTGCCTTTGCAATTGATAAGGGGGCAACAGAGAACCAACCATTGGCTGCGTCCACGGGGAGAACCTTAATTATTGTTGCTGTAACCTGAATGTGGGAAGAAACGATAGTGGTGTATGTGATATGGAGAATACACATGTAGCACGCATGTTGTACTAGGCTCCACCCACATCTAACATATTAAAGTGGCTTAGTTATCTACAACCTAGAAATATGCATGTACATATGTTACATAGATCATACTAGTAGTGAGGATTCTGAACTCCCTGAGAACGCCTATATTACTAAAGCATCACCCTTTTATTTTACTCTCTTTTTATTTACACTTTTTACTCGCTCGTTCGTAGTTCAGATAAACCTCCTTATTATCGTCTCCATAGCAAGCAATAGAATAAACTATTTCCATAATACGATCTGGATGTGAACGTAGTTGCATCCATGCCCAGGTAGTTGCAGGGTTGGTAGTTGTCTATGTGTCACTCCCCGTGGGCATGACAAACTCTTCTTACAACGAATTGCAACAACTATGTGCATTTGAAGGTCATTAAACTTTTCCGGCACCGTTGTCGGGGAGAAAAATGCTTGGTCGGTACTTCTCCTCTCGCATATAGTTTATTTTGTTTGTTTTTATGAAGAAGAAGGAGAAGGGCTCGAGAGTCTTTACATGCTCATGTGCCTCCAAAAACCGCTTCTAGTGTGATCTTTGATTGTGAAAGGGTTCCTGTTAGAGTTGTGGTTGCGATATGAATTGGTCGTGTGGGTCAGCCATGGCCTTATGATTGGCATATAGCACTATCCAACTATCTGAAGCTAAAATAGATTGTTGCCATTTTCTAGTGTCTTACTTTTGCTTTTTGGAGAAACTGGCATGATATCTTTGGATATGCCATGTTATGTTGCTTTCATGTCTAGCTCCTTTGCTTAACACTTTTCCCTTAGGAATATTAGAGATCGGAATACTTTGGATAGAATTGACCCTTGTAGAGGTATATATAGAGTACATGAGGGGCTGAGGCTTGAAGTACAACATAAGAAATACATAGTTTAAACCTGTTTGATGTCTATCTCCTTCTCTCTATCCTTAAACCAAATTAAACATTTAACACCCCCCTCGGTCGTAGCAGGAGCGAAGCGGACGATTGCGGTTGAATTTAAAGTCTTGCGCTTCTATGTCTTCTCCGTTTTGCCATCGTCACCTATGTCTCTGATGGTTCGACATCTAGGGTGGTGACTGTATCCCCTTCCTTATCTGTCTCTCACCTTTTTTATCGAATATGCACGATTGTGCATATCATATATTAAAGAATAAGAGCAAAAGAATGCCTCCACCATAGTTACAAATGTTTTAAGTCACTCTACTCCTCACGCCTATCCCACCTCGCTACCCGACTAAAGAAGGGGTTAACATCCCCTTTTAGTAGGCATGCCGATACCCACACTAAGCCCTCAAGCCTAATTCTACGTAACAACACCTCACACGAGGGTTGGGCACCATAAAAGACAATGGCATTTCTGTGCTTCCATAATTCCCACATTGTTTGTCCTAGAATGGTACGCAGATCCTTCATGCTCATGTTGTTCAGTCCATATTTGCTGCATTATGCAGGTGCAAGGATGTCCTGTTGTGTCGGCACCCAGTCCGGCCGTCCTAGGGCCTCGCATATCACAGTCCAGAGCGTCCTGGCAAAGACGCACGTGAGTAATAGATGATTGATTGTTTCCTGCTCCTGGTCACAAAAAGGACACGTGTCCTGGTGCGGCAGCCCTTGCCGTGCTAGACGATCCGACGTCCAGCATCGATCTCGTAGGGCAATCCAAGCAAAGAACTTGCATTGTGATGGCACACATGATTTCCAAGTTAAATCCACCGTGGGTGCCACCTCTCTCCCCTAGAACTTGGCCGCATATGCGGAGCAAACCGAAAACTAATCGTTGGTCTCCCAGGACCATGAAATTGTATCATGCATGTTCTCCGTAGCTTCCCAAGTGATCATATTCTGTCTCTCACCTATTCCCGCAGTCACAACAAGAGTGACATGGGCCATATTTCCATACCGGCCCGGCGTGTGAATGCTGTATATTGATGTCGCTTCTAGTAGATGTACTCCACAAAGATTTTTTTGGACTATGTAGTCGTACATCTTGATGACGATGACCGGCTAGACGCATAAGCGTCGGCATAAGTGCAGGTTGGTAGCGCGCGTAGCATTGCTTGATGATACGCTCGGTGTCGTCGTCTGTGTACCCGGCACTCATGATCTGAGACGCTACACGTATGTTAGATGACTCGTATGTTTTTTCTTGGACGTTGATAACGCCCATACGTGTGGGCGTTAAGGGGTCTGGTCACATGTTTTGTGTGTTGTCTAAGAGAACCAGCTCACACGCCTACATGTGGGCAAAACAAGTAATGCCCACACGCCTCTTTTTTTTTGCCTCGCGATCCCTCCAACACGCCTACGTGCGGGCAAAATAGATAACGCCCACACGCCCGTATGTCAGGCCTCCTACCTCATGGTCTCGTACGCCCCGCGTAACAGTCACTACGCGTCCCCGCAGTTGCCATGGTCCGGACCCTCTTCTATGTTCGTTTAACTGCAGTTGCCATGTTGCTAAACTACAGTTGCCATGCTGGACAACTATAGTTGCCATGGCTGCTCAACTGCAGTTGCCATCTCAGGTCAAGTGCCAGATGCCATTTTTGGACAACTGTAGCTGTTGCCAAGTGTGGTCTGGTCTACTATAGTTGCCATGATTTGAAAACTTTAGGAGTTGCCACCTGCTAACACTAGGCAGTTGCCATGTAGCACAACAAAAAGACATGGCAAAATAACATGTTCGGGTAAAGAGAGAGTTGCCATCTGCTTACAAGCACACTAGGGGCAGTTGTTATGTATCCTGCAAAACACATGGCAACTAATAGCTTTGGATGTGGGAGAGGAGATGTGCGTGTGGGCGCGGTGGTATATTTAGGAGTTGCCATCTACTAAACACTAGGCAGTTGCCATGTAGCACTACAAAAAGATATGGCAAAAAAACATGTTCGGGTAAAAAGAGAGTTGCCATCTGCTTACAAGCATACTAAGGCAGTTGCCATGTACCCTGTAAAACATACGACAACTGATAGCTTTGGGTGTGGGAGAGGAGACGAGCATGTGGGCGAACTGATAAACGCCCACAGACCAGCCCCCTGCGTGCGTTGAAAACTGGCGTGTGGGAAAACTACTAAACGCCCACACACCAGCACCTTCGCATGTGGAAACAAACATGTGGCGACCAGATGAATGTCCACACAGCAGCCCAATCCTACATGTCATAAAAAATCTAGCAAAACATGCCAGGATTCGTGCAAACTCAAACCGGCGTTGATCCATGCGTGTGGAAGAGATGCAAAACGCCCACACATGTGGGCGTTAGTATTTCTGTTTGTCTTTTGCATGGGCAAATGATTCATTTGTTTTTGAAAAAAAATTGTGAAGATATCAAATACACCCATCCTGGTCGGAAGAATTGGCGATGCAGATCCTGTGCATATATGTTTTAGTCTCGTAGGGCTGTTTGGTTACTTTTTTGCGGTTGCATGAAAAAAATGAACCAGTCTGAGTGGAGACTGGTTGAGGAAATACATGACAAAATACAATGTTTACATGTTATTTGGTTGCCTGCATACAGAGTCCCTATACCATGAAAGCAATTTTCACTAGGTGTTTGGTTTTTAGGAGTTAACGACTACACTTACCCCAGAGCATGGGAACGGCGTCAGCGACCTCCTCGGCGGGGGACACAGCTGCCTCCCGCACACGCCAGAGGATCTCCAACTTCACCGCATGCTTCTCCCGTGGCCATAGGCCCTGCCCAGCCTCCACCTTCACCGTGAAACTAGCCGCGCTCGCCGCCATCGGATTCTCGTCCTCATCCGTCATGTCCGTGGGTGTGCGCTGGAGAGAGGGGAGGGGCTTGATCCGACCCTCGATGAGGAGCGCGTCAAGCACCTCGCGCCGACCGTAGTAGCCGATGCGGAAGCAGAGCTCCAGCACCGGCATGGTCACGCGCTACACGGGTCGGCGACACATAGTAGGGCCACTATTTGTGGGAGCTCCCCGCGCACGGCCAGCTCGTCCACCAAGGGCGTCCGGTTCGCCGCCATCAACCCGTTGAGCGTGCGCAGGGGCGCCGACAATGAGCGGGATGCCACAACAGACACCCGTGCCAGTGCTGCCGCTGCTCACCCGTCGGCCAGTTTGCCCGGGTCACCAGGCCGCCCCTCCAGCTCCGTCTGTAGCCAGTTGTTGAACACCAGAGCCTTGACGCTCCACGGGCACCCGCCACACCGCGCTGCGCGCACGGCTCGGTGCGCACGGCTCGGTGCGCCGCCCGGGATGTGCCTAGCTAGTAACGGTCGTGCATCTGTGGGTCGACACTGCCGCCCGGGACGAGCCCGACTAGGAACAGCCGTGCGTCCTTCGCCGTTGGAGAAAATCAAGGAGATATTAGTTGGTTAGCTTTTTGCACGTGTGTGTCAGTTTAGTCCTATAACTTTGAAACTACAATTTTTGGTGCTAAAACTATTGATTGTGTGTCAGTTTAGTCCTATAACTTTGAAACTGCTATTTTAGGTCCTAAAACTATTGAAGGTGTGTCAGTTTAGTACTATAACTTTGAAACTGCAGTCTTGGGTCCTAAAACCATGTATGTTTGTTCATCAGATCTTGAGCTTGCATGGCCAGCATCTATGGTGTATTTTTTTCAAATTATCCCTTTATATGTGTTTTCTACCTCAAAGTGGTTCATACACTTCCACGTCGCAGTGTGTGTTGCAACCTGCACGCCCACCACATGTGTGGCCTAGAGCCATTGTGCAGCCTCGCTAAGAGGTTCGGCACAGCCGCTAGGGAGACCCCGAGCCAGTCCGCATGGAGGACGACATCCCCCACCCTCGGCGTGCCGCCGGGGAAACCCCGAGACAGTCGGGATGGAGGACGCCATCCCACCTCTCTCTCTCTCTATCATGACATTGTCGTTGCACCGACACCCTTGCCGTAGAGTTGGTCATGCAGATTGTTTTTTGGGCACGAGCATGTCCGCATGTGGGGAATTATCGCTGCTGCCGAACAACAAAAAGGAGTGCACGAAAACCATGAAGTTGTCACAAAGGTAGGCAAGAGTGATGCAGCCCTAGCAGCAACCACTGATGGGTAGCAATTGGAGGTTTTGCGAGGTGTCGTTATGCGTGGTGAGGCAGAGATGATCAGTCTACTCTTCTCGATGTAGCTCAAGCCGTCATGCCACTGGTGGCCTGTAGTTCGAACTTGTAGGACTAAATTGACACACCTCCAATAGTTTTAGAGTCTAAAACTGCAGCTTTGAAGTTATAGGACTAATTGGAGCATCTTCAATAGTTTTAGGGCCTAAAACTTTCTGAAGTTTTTTTAGAGAAAAGGCACCGACCGAGCCCGAGAAGAGCTCGAATCTAGCCTGGCTTTGAATTAACAAAGCATCAACCATCCAGGATTACAGGGGCACCATATTACAAAGGGGATGAATGCAAAGCAAAGCGGAAAGAAGATACAATATACTAGGTAGGACAACATAATGGCAACAACCATAGCAAGTACATCACCGTTGCCGACGGCTAGCACTATGCCTACACCAATTGGCCAACTAAGAGCATCTCCAATAGCCGCGCTAAGCGCCGCGCGCAAAAAACCTGTTTGCGCCGCGCGCTTTGGCTGGTTTAGCGCGGTCGCGAGCGCTGGCTCCAGCAGCCGCGCTATAATGCAGCGCGCGTGCACCGCTCTAGCAGCACGCAAAAATGCAGCGCGCGCGACTCGCCGGGCACGCACGAAAATGAGTTTGAAACAATTATCATCAAAATGGAACATGTGAAATTTGTCACAAACATTTTCCAACCAAGTTCATGCCCACAAGTTTATCCAACCAAGTGCAAAATGCAAACTAAAATTTCATGCCCACAAGACATAAATGAAAGACACATCAAACATCTTCCTCGTCTTCGTCCTCATCTTTCGAAGACGATTCTTCTGCCTCCGAAGATGAATCTTCCTCCCTATCCTCATCACGCATCGCATCACGTGAAGCTCCGACGGTGTTGGCAAGATCTTCAACGACATCTTCATGGGAATGTGTGTGAGGAGGCACATTGAAAGACATTCCACCCATGGCTGGAGGTGCACCCATGCCTCCCATAAGAGTAGCGAAACTCATGCCTCCCATGGCGGCCATAGCGTCAGAGGGTGCTCCAAAGCCACCCATGCCTCCCATGGCGGCCGGAGGTGCACCCATGCCTCCCATGGCGGCCGGAGGTGCACCCATGCCTCCCATGGCGCCCAAGCCACCCATGCCTCCCATGGCGCCCAAGCCACCCATGCCTCCCATGGCGCCGCGCCGCATTGGGGAGCTTCGACGGTGCGGTGGCGGCACGGGACGGCGCCGGCGCGACGCCAGCCGTCGCCGTGGTCATCCGCGGCGGCAAGAAAAGGCTACGCGCGAGGCCGGCGCTCGGCGGAGCTCCGGCGGTGGCGACGCCAACGCTCCCCACGCTAGGGTTTCCGGCGGCGGCGGTGGCGGCGGCGGCAGGGGGTCGCTGCTGTACAGCGGGGTGAGCGGGATGCCGGTGTGCGCGTCCATGGGTGGCAGGGCGCCGGCGCCGGCGTGCGCGGGGCGTAGAAAAATGACTAATTTGCGGCGTGGCGCTAGTTTAGCGCGGCTCTTGGATATGCTCTAAGAGCACCGGAGGCAGGCCACGCCGTGCAAGCATTGAGCGCCGGCAGCACCCACAGGCCAAACTTGGGCAACACTTCTCTGCCTCGACCGTCGCAAACGGCCACTACACTTTCACCCAGGGTCGATGGGTGTCGCATCGGCAACCAGCAGAGTGGCTACCACAGAGCCCAGCACAAGGTGCACGAGCTGCCATAGGAGAAGAAGACGACACTGACCCACGAATAACGGAAGACCAACCAGACGATGGCCAAAGCCGATAGTGGAAGAACGGAGCACAGGACGCGTGCTGTCGACCGAAGGCGTGAATCCATGAAGAAGGCCAAAGAGGCATCACCATGCATCGGGCGAGACCGAGCAAGATGTAGCAGGAAGACCAGCCATCATGCTTCAGGCAGGGTCACCAACCACACTGTTGGGGAACGTTGCAGAAAATAAAAATTTTCCTACGGTTTCACCAAGATCCATCTATGAGTTCATCTAAGCAACGAGTGAAAGGAGAGATGCATCTACATACCACTTTGTAGATCGCGAGCGGAAGCGTTCAAAAGAACGGGGTTGAACTAGTCATTCTCGTTGTGATCCTATCACCGGAGATCCTAGCGCCGAACGGACGGCACCTCCACGTTCAACACACGTACGGTCAGCGTGATGTCTCCTACGTCTTGATCCAGCAAGGGGGAAGGAGAGGTTGATGACGATCCAGCAGCACGACGGCGTGGTGGTGGATGCAGCAGAACTCCGGCAGGGCTTCGCCAAGCTGCTGCGGGAGGAGGACGAGGTGTAGCAGGGGGAGGGAGGCACCAAGACTTGGGGTGCGGCTGCCCTCCCCCCTGCCCTCCTTTATATAGGCCCCCAGGGGGGGCGCCGGCCCTGGGAGATGCAATCTCCCAAGGGGGCGGCAGCCAAGGGGGGTGGAGTGCCCCCCAAGGCAAGTGGTGCGCCCCACTCACCTAGGCTTTCCAACCCTAGGCGCAGGGGGGGCAAGGGGGGCGCACCAGCCCACTAGGGGCTGGTTCCCCTCCCACTTCAGCCCACGGGGCCCTCCAGGATAGGTGGCCCCACCCGGTGGACCCCCGGGACCCTTCCGGTGGTCCCGGTACAATACCGGGTGACCCCGTAACTTTCCTGATGGCCGAAACAGCACTTCCTATATAGTTTTCTTCACCTTCGGACCATTCCGGAACTCCTCGTGATGTCCGGGATCTCATCCGGGACTCCGGACAACATTAGGTTTGCTGCAAACTCATATTCATACAACCCTAGCGTCACCGAACCTTAAGTGTGTAAACCCTACGGGTTCGGGAGACATGTAGACATGACCGAGACGGCTCTCTGGTCTTAACCAACAGCGGGATCTGGATACCCATGTTGGCTCCCACATACTCCTCGATGATCTCATCGGATGAACCATGATGTCGAGGGTTCAAGCAACCCCGTATACTATTCCCTTTGTCAGACGGTATGTTACTTATCCCAATACCTCGTTCAGTCTCGTTACCGGCAAGTCACTTTACTCGTACCGTAATGCATGATCCCGTGACCAGACGCTTGGTCACTCTGAGCTCATTATGATGATGCACTACCGTATGATGATGCACTACCGAGTGGGCCCAGTGATACCTCTCCGTTATCCAGAGTGACAAATCCCAGTCTCGATCCGTGTCAACCCAACAGACACTTTCGGAGATACCTATAGTGCACCTTTATAGTCACCCAGTTACGTTGTGATGTTTGGTACACCCAAAGCACTCCTACGGTATCCGGGAGTTACACGATCTCATGGTGTAAGGAAGAGATACATGACATTGAAAAATCTCTAGCAAAACGAACTACACGATCTTGTGCTATGCTTAGGAATGGGTCTTGTCCATCACATCATTCTCCTAATGATGTGATCCCGTTGTCAACGACATCTAATGTCCATAGTCAGGAAACCATGACTATCTGTTGACCAACGAGCTAGTCAACTAGAGGCTTACTAGGGACGTATTGTGGTCTATGTATTCACACGTGTATTACAATTTCCAGATAATACAATTATAGCATGAATAAAAGACAATTATCATGAACAAGGAAATATAATAATCCTTTTATTATTGCCTCTAGGGCATATTTCCAACAGTCTTCCACTTGCACTAGAGTCAATAATCTAGTTACATTGTGATGAATCGAACACCCATAGAGTTCTGGTGTTGATCATGTTTTGCTCGCGAGAGAGGTTTAGTCAACGGATCTGCGACATTCAGATCCGTATGTACTTTGCAAATATCTATGTCTCCATCTTGAACATTTTCACGGATGGAGTTGAAACGACGCTTGATGTGCCTGGTCTTCTTGTGAAACCTGGGCTCCTTGGCAAGGGCAATAGCTCCAGTGTTGTCACAGAAGAGTTTGATCGGCCCCGACGCATTGGGTATGACTCCTAGGTCGGTGATGAACTCCTTCACCCAAATTGCTTCATGCGCTGCCTCCGAGGCTGCCATGTACTCCGCTTCACATGTAGATCCCGCCACGACGCTCTGCTTGCAGCTGCACCAGCTTACTGCTCCACCATTCAACATATACACGTATCCGGTTTGTGACTTAGAGTCATCCAGATCTGTGTCGAAGCTAGCGTCGACGTAACCCTTTACGACGAGCTCTTTGTCACCTCCATAAACGAGAAACATGTCCTTTGTCCTTTTCAGGTACTTCAGGATATTCTTGACCGCTGTCCAGTGTTCCTTGCCGGGATTACTTTGGTACCTTCCTACCAAACTTATGGCAAGGTTTACATCAGGTCTGGTACACAACATGGCATACATAATAGATCCTATGGCTGAGTCATAGGGGATGATGCTCATCTCTTCTTTATCTTTTGCCGTGGTCGGGCATCAAGCCGAGCCCAATCTCACACCTTGCAGTACAGGCAAGAACCCTTTCTTGGACTGATCCATTTTGAACTTCTTCAAAATCTTATCAAGGTATGTGCTTTGTGAAAGACCTATGAGGCATCTCAATCTATCCCTATAGATCTTGATGCCTAATATGTAAGCAGCTTCTCCGAGGTCCTTCATTGAAAAACACTTATTCAAGTAGGCCTTAATGCTGTCCAAGAATTCTATATCATTTCCCATCAAAAGTATGTCATCTACATATAATATGAGAAATGCTACAGAGCTCCCACTCACTTTCTTGTAAACGCAGGCTTCTCCATAAGTCTGCATAAACCCAAACGCTTTGATCATCTCATCAAAGTGAATGTTCCAACTCCGAGATGCTTGCACCAGCCCATAAATGGATCGCTGGAGCTTGCATACTTTGTTAGCATTCTTAGGATCGACAAAACCCTCTGGCTGCATCATATACAGTTCTTCCTTAAGATGCCCGTTAAGGAATGCCGTTTTGACGTCCATCTGCCATATCTCATAATCATAGTATGCGGCAATTGCTAACATGATTCGGACGGACTTAAGCTTCGCTACAGGAGAGAAAGTCTCATCGTAGTCAATCCCTTGAACTTGCCGATAACCCTTAGCGACAAGTCGAGCTTTATAGATGGTGACATTACCATCCGCGTCCGTCTTCTTCTTAAAGATCCATTTGTTTTCTATCGCTCGCCGATCATCGGGCAAGTCAGTCAAAGTCCACACTTTGTTTTCATACATGGATTCTATCTCGGATTGCATGGCTTCTAGCCACTTGTTGGAATCTGGGCCCGCCATCGCTTCTTCATAGTTCGAAGGTTCACCGTTGTCCAACAACATGATTTCTAGGACAGGACCATACCACTCTGGTGTGGAACGTGTCCTTGTGGACCTACGAAGTTCAGTAGCAACTTGATCAGAAGTACCTTGATCATCATCATTAATTTCCTCTCTAGTCGGTGTAGGCACCACAGGAACATTTTCCTGAGCTGCACTACTTTCCGGTTCAAGAGGTAGTACTTCATCGAGTTCTACTTTCCTCCCACTTACTCCTTTCGAGAGAAACTCTTTTTCCAGAAAGGATCCGTTCTTGGGAACAAAGATCTTGCCTTCGGATCTTAAGTAGAAGGTATACCCAATGGTTTCCTTAGGGTATCCTATGAAGACGCATTTTTCCGACTTGGGTTCGAGCTTTTTAGGTTGAAGTTTCTTGACATAAGCATCGCATCCCCAAACTTTTAGAAACGACAGCTTAGGTTTCTTCCAAAACCATAATTCATACGGTGTCGTCTCAACGGATTTGGACGGTGCCCTATTTAAAGTGAATGTAGCTGTCTCTAGAGCGTATCCCCAAAATGATAGCGGTAAATCGGTAAGAGACATCATAGATCGCACCATATCCAATAGAGTGCGATTACGACGTTCGGACACACCGTTACGCTGAGGTGTTCTAGGCGGAGTGAGTTGTGAAACGATTCCACATTTTCTTAAGTGTGTACCAAATTCGTGACTTAAATATTCTCCTCCATGATCCGATCGTAAGAATTTTATCTTTCGGTCATGTTGATTCTCTACTTCATTCTTAAATTCCTTGAACTTTTCAAAGGTCTCAGACTTGTGTTTCATCAAGTAGATATACCCATATCTACTCAAGTCATCAGTGAGAGTGAGAACATAACGATATCCTCCGCGAGCCTCAACGCTCATTGGACCACACACATCAGTATGTATGATTTCCAATAAGTTGGTCGCTCGCTCCATTGTCCCGGAGAACGGGGTCTTGGTCATTTTGCCCATGAGGCATGGTTCGCATGTGTCAAATGATTTATAATCTAGAGACTCCAAAAGTCCATCAGCATGGAGCTTCTTCATGCGCTTGACACCAATGTGATCAAGGCGGCAGTGCCACAAGTATGTGGGACTATCGTTATCAACTTTACATCTTTTGGTATTCACGCTATGAATATGTGTAACATTACGTTCGAGATTCATTAAGAATAAACCATTGACCATCGGGGCATGACCATAAAACATATCTCTCATATAAATAGAACAACCATTATTCTCGGATTTAAATGAGTAGCCATCTTGTATCAAACGAGATCCAGATACAATGTTCATGCTCAAACTTGGCACTAAATAACAATTATTGAGGTTTAAAACTAATCCCGTAGGTAAATGTAGAGGTAGCGTGCCGACGGCGATCACATCGACCTTGGAACCATTCCCGACGCGCATCATCACCTCGTCCTTCGCCAGTCTTCGCTTATTCCACAGCTCTTGCTGTGAGTTACAAATGTGAGCAACGGCACCGGTATCAAATACCCAGGAGTTACTACGAGTACTGGTAAGGTACACATCAATTACATGTATATCAAATATACCTTTAGTGTTGCCGGCCTTCTTGTCCGCTAAGTATTTGGGGCAGTTCCGCTTCCAGTGACCCTTCCCCTTGCAATAAAAGCACTCAGTTTCAGGCTTGGGTCCATTCTTTGACTTCTTCCCGGCAACTGGCTTACCGGGCGCGGCAACATCTTTGCCATCCTTCTTGAAGTTCTTCTTACCCTTGCCCTTCTTGAACTTAGTGGTCTTATTGACCATCAACACTTGATGTTCTTTCTTGATTTCAACCTCTGCTGACTTCAGCATTGAGAATACTTCAGGAATGGTCTTCACCATCCCCTGCATATTGTAGTTCAACACAAAGCTCTTGTAGCTCGGTGGGAGCGACTGAAGGATTCTGTCAATGACCACCTCGTCCGGGAGGTTGATCTCCAGCTGGGACAGGCGGTTGTCCAACCCAGACATTTTGAGTATGTGCTCACTGACAGAACTGTTTTCCTCCATCTTACAACTATAGAACTTGTCGGAGACTTCATATCTCTCGACCCAGGCATGAGCTTGGAAAACCATTTTCAGCTCCTCGAACATCTCATATGCTCTGTGCTTCTCAAAACGCTTTTGGAGCCCCGGTTCTAAGCTGTAAAGCATGCCGCACTGAACGAGGGAGTAATCATCAACACGTGATTGCCAAGTGTTCATAACGTCTTGGTTCTCTGGGATGGGTGCTTCACCTAGCGGTGCATCTAGGACATAATCTTTCTTGGCTGCTATGAGGATGATCCTCAGGTTTCGGACCCAGTCCGAATAGTTGCTGCCATCATCTTTGAGCTTGGTTTTCTCTAGGAACGCGTTGAAGTTCATGTTGACATGAGCGTTGGCCATTTGATCTACAAGACATATTTTGCAAAAGTTTTTAGACTAAGTTTATGATAATTAAGTTCATCTAATCAAATTACTTAATGAACTCCCACTCAGATTAGACATCCCTCTAGTCATCTAAGTGTTACATGATCCGAGTCGACTAGGCCGTGTCCGATCATCACGTGAGATGGACTAGTCATCATCGGTGAAGATCTCCATGTTGATCGTATCTTCCATACAACTCATGTTCGACCTTTCGGTCTCTGTGTTCCGAGGCCATGTCTGTACATGCTAGGCTCGTCAAGTTAAACCTAAGTGTTCTGCATGTGTAAATCTGTCTTACACCCGTTGTATGTGAACGTAAGGATCTATCACACCCGATCATCACGTGGTGCTTCGAAACGACGAACTTTAGCAACGGTGCACAGTTAGGGGGAACACTTTCTTGAAATTATTATAAGGGATCATCTTATTTACTACCGCCGTTCTAAGTAAACAAGATGTAAACCAGATGCATAAAACATAATAAACATCACATGCAATTATATAGTAGTGACATGATATGGCCAATATCATATAGCTCCTTCGATCTCCATCTTCGGGGCTCCATGATCATCTTCATCACCGGCATGACACCATGATCTCCATCATCATGATCTCCATCATTGTGTATTCATGAAGTTGTCACGCGAACGACTACTTCTACTTCTATGGCTGACGCGTTCTTCAATGACACGCAGGTCATACAAAAATTAAAGACAACTCCTATGGCTCCTACCGGTTGTCATACTCATCGACATGCAAGTCATGATTCCTATTACAAGAACATGATCTCATACATCACAATATATCATTCATCATTCATCACAACTTCTGGCCATATCACATCACATGACAATTGCTGCAAAAACAAGTTAGACGTCCTCTAATTGTTGTTGCATCTTTTATGTGGCTGCAATTGGGTTCTAGCAAGAACGTTTCCTTACCTACGAATAACCAGAACGTGATTTTGTCAACTTCTATTTACCCTTCATAAGGACCCTTTTCATCTAATCCGCTCCAACTAAAGTAGGAGAGACAGACACCCGCTAGCCACCTTATGCAACTAGTGCATGTCAGTCGGTGGAACCTGTCTCACGTAAGCATACGTGTAAGGTCGGTCCGGGCCGCTTCATCCCACAATACCGCTGAAGCAAGAAAAGACTAGTAGCGGCAAGCAAGTTGACAAGATCTACGCCCACAACAAAATTGTGTTCTACTCGTGCAATAGAGAACTACGCATAGACCTAGCTCATGATGCCACTGTTGGGGAACGTTGCAGAAAATAAAATTTTTCCTACGGTTTCACCAAGATCCATCTATGAGTTCATCTAAGCAACGAGTGAAAGGAGAGATGCATCTACATACCACTTTGTAGATTGCGAACGGAAGCATTCAAAAGAACGGGGTTGAAGTAGTCGTTCTCGTCGTGATCCTATCACCGGAGATCCTAGCGCTGAACGGATGGCACCTCCGCGTTCAACACACGTATGGTCAGCGTGACGTCTCCTCTGTCTTGATCCAGCAAGGGGTAAGGAGAGGTTGATGATGATCCAGCAGCATGACGGCGTGGTGGTGGATGCAGCAGAACTCCGGCAGGGCTTCGCCAAGCTGCTGCGGGAGGAGGACGAGGTGTAGCAGGGGGAGGGAGGCACCAAGACTTGGGGTGCGGCTGCCCTCCCCCCTGCCCTCCTTTATATAGGCCCCCAGGGGGGGCGCCGGCCCTAGGAGATGCAATCTCCCAAGGGGGCGGCGGCCAAGGGGGGTGGAGTGCCCCCCAAGGCAAGTGGTGCGCCCCACTCACCTAGGGTTTCCAACCCTAGGTGCAGGGGGGCCAAGGGTGGGCCCACCAGCCCACTAGGGGCTGGTTCCCCTCCCACTTCACCCCACGGGGCCTTCCGGGATAGGTGGCCCCACCCGGTGGACACCCGGGACCCTTCCGGTGGTCCCGGTACAATACCGGGTGACCCCGAAACTTTCCCGATGGCCAAAACAGCACTTCCTATATAGTTTTCTTCACCTCCGTACCATTCCGGAACTCCTCGTGACGTCCGGGATCTCATCCGGGACTCCAAACAACATTAGGTTTGCTGCATACTCATATTCATACAACCCTAGCGTTATCGAACCTTAAGTGTGTAGACCCTACGGGTTCGGGAGACATGTAGACATGACCGAGACGCTTTCCGGTCAATAACCAACAGCGGGATCTGGATACCCATGTTGGCTCCCACATACTCCTCGATGATCTCATCGGATGAACCACGATGTCGAGGGTTCAAGCAACCCCGTATACTATTCCCTTTGTCAGACGGTATGTTACTTGCCCGAGACTCGATCGTCGGTATCCCAATACCTCGTTCAGTCTCATTACCGGCAAGTCACTTTACTCGTGCCGTAATGCATGATCCCATGACCAGACACTTGGTCACTTTGAGCTCATTATGATGATGCACTACCGAGTGGGCCCAGTGATACCTCTCCGTTATCCGGAGTGACAAATCCCAGTCTTGATCCGTGTCAACCCAACAGACACTTTCGGAGATACCTATAGTGCACCTTTATAGTCACCCAGTTACGTTGTGATGTTTGGTACACCCAAAGCAGTCCTACGGTATCCGGGAGTTACACGATCTCATGGTCTAAGGAAGAGATACTTGACATTGGAAAAGCTCTAGCAAAACGAACTACACGATCTTGTGCTATGCTTAGGAATGGGTCTTGTCCATCACATCATTCTCATAATGATGTGATCCCGTTGTCAACAACATCTAATGTCCATAGTCAGGAAACCATGACTATCTGTTGACCAACGAGCTAGTCAACTAGAGGCTTACTAGGGACATATTGTGGTCTATGTATTCACGCGTGTATTACGATTTCCGGATAATACAATTATAGCATGAATAAAAGACAATTATCATGAACAAGGAAATATGATAATAATCCTTTTATTATTGCCTCTAGGGCATATTTCCAACACACACCACCGCCAAGAGCAAACCCCGGACGCCGCCTTCAATAAGGAGCACACCACCGAGGTGCCGTCGACGACCAAAGCGGGGGGGGGGGGGGTACCAGCTTTTGCCGGAGCTCACGGAGGAGGCGAAAGGGGGAGGGTCCATCCCAAAGCCTCCAGGAAAGGGATCGGTGCCAAAGACGTTGACTTTGGGGGCCGCCGCATTGGCCAAGGTTTCCCCCGGAACATCACCCGAGTGCCAGATCCGGCCAACCAGCACCAAGAAACGGCGGACAAAGCCACCAAGAACCACCAGCGGTGCGGATTGGAGCGAATAAAATCGGAAGCGAAATTTCTCCATGGTGCTCGGCAGACTGCGAGGAGCCGTCGCCACACCGATGACCGTGACATCCACGCTGCCCCTGCAGCCATGGAAGGACGCCCACCAACACCTGTCGATGCTGACCGTCGCCCAGGCTGCATTGTGCGCCACCGGCCGGGGCTGCGACCCCGGGAGCCGCAACCCACCATCCGAGGGGGCGCCAGATCCCTGCTGCCACCTTCCTTCGGGGCCCGCACCAGCACCGAGTGCCCCTCTGGAAGCGGCAGAGGGAAGGTAGAGGAAGGAGGGAAGTGCAGCGGTGGTTCTAGGGTTGCCCCGAGTCGCCTCAGAGGAGGCGACGCGGGAGGGGGCTCACAACTCGAAAAAACCAGAAACTTTTTGAAGTTATAGGATTAAACTAACACACCTGCAATAATTTTAGAAGTTATGATGCATTTTAGAAGGTAGTTAGTGGCCTAATATGGTGGCCGAGTAGTGCGTGCATGGAGTAGTGGTGTGTGCGATCGCTGTGTTGTGTGCGTACGAGAGGCTACAGGCTGCATCAGTTATAAGTTGTTTGTTTGAGTCAAGAGAATAGAAGAGAGAAAAGCCGGTTGTGTGGCAGTGGCACAAAATTCTTCTGTGTTCTTCCTATGTGTGACTAGGCGTAAGATCCAATAGGAAGGAGCGTCAACTTACGATCCAGCTGGAGCATAAAAAGGGGGGATTCACCACTTCATCACCGGTCGCTTCCCTTTGGGGTCTCGACGGTTGTCCTTGGTGTATGCATCCACGGCGGGCGGTGAGTCATCGTCTGTCGTGCTGTTGTTGTCATTGTCGAGGGAGGACGACGAGATGAGGAACCCCACCATGTGGTGGGCAGTGCAGTTTTCTCTACCACGAGCCGGGCAGTTCTCTCTATCGCCACCTTCTTCTGCCGCATTACCATAGAAGATCACTCGAGCGCCTGGCGAAGCGCCGATGCATTCTTCAGAAGTTTAAGGCGGGCGTCGGTCCGCCGAGGTGTATGACTGCCGGATTGCAAGGCGGAGTGCCTCATCTTCATTGTCGGCAGGCTGCACCGGCTCCAACACCGATCTGGACGACCCTCATCCGTGCCCGGCTCCGCCCTGTGCCGCTGCCTTCATCGCCTCACGGTAGGCATGACTCACTGTCTTCAGCTGCCGCTACCACGTCTATGGGCTTGGGGTGCGGGCACCATCACCCAACGGCTCCCAGGAGGGGCAGGTGCTGGCGGTGTCGGGCATCGCTCACTACCAGAATAACCCTATATGCCTATGGCCTTATTATGCCGACGGCTTTTTGTCGGAGCCGTCGACATAACTCGAGCTATGTCGACGGCCTGGGAAAAGCCGTCGGCATAGAGAAGTCGTCGGCATACATCCATCTATGCCTACGGCAGCCGTAGGCATAGTTAGGCCGTCGGCATATATCAGTCTATGCCTACGGTGGCCGTAGGCATAGTTAGGTTGTCGGCATAGATGTGGCCCTGGTGGCCCAGGGACAAACGACGGGCTGGCGCCATCAAATCTTTGCCGATGGCCCTGACGTCGGCCGTCGGCATAGATATTATCTATATTTTTTTACTAGGAGCTGCCACGTGGTAGAGCTATGCCGACGGCAAAGCCGTAGGCATAGTTTTCCATCTATGCCTACGGCAAGGCCGTAGGCATAGCCCCGCCACGTGGCGCCTCCTGGCAGCCCCTGGCTGAGAACTATGCCTACGGCATGGACGTAGGCATAGATATTATTTGTTTTTATTTTAAATTGTTTTTATTTTAAGTTAAAATTTGTTTAATTTAAATCTAACTTATCTAAACTTAAAATACACAGATTATACATTGATTTAGGGTAGAATTTGACACGAAGGGAATCTTATGGTGGGTTTGGCCCAGACCTTGTTCTCAAGTGTTCCTATGGGCCGATCTATCACAACCAGGTGAAAACGTCCATTGGTCAAAGCTCATCCGGTGAAAGTCAAAGGCGTAGAATTTCGGGTCAACTTGTTTAGGGTTGCACCGATCGGGGGCCTTTGGGGGTGGGGAGGGGTAGCAATGCCACCAGAGCATCGCGTCGAGTCCTCATACATGTCGAAAGGTGTGGTGCCATGTCTAAAGAGGCAATACACGGCTCCGGTGTGAGGTTCGCCCTCATGAACGGCGATGAAATTGAAGTAATCCTTTTGCGGTTTTGGCGTTGCATGAATATTCCTGAACACTTGGGGCATAATCAATTCATGAGATTTTTACACAGTGCAGACACATGATATAATATGCGTGGCAATTTCTTATATTTTTGTAAGATGCAGGAGTATGTGAAAAAAAAACCCACCACGGATTGTTCTTCGCGTGTCTACGAGTGTGGTCGGGGGCCTTCCGGGGCTAGCTATGCCACCAAATCTTGCACTAGGTCCTCTTACATGTCTGGAAGTGTGCTGTCAGGTGCAAACAAACGACATGCAACTCCGGAGTGTAACCCCCTTCACGGAAGGCGCTGCCGCCGGCACATTGAGGGGGAAATGGCCGCATCGGGTCGACACGAGGGGGGGTCCGCTGGTGGGTTGGGCCCAGACCTTGTTCTGAAATGTTCCTATGGGCTGACGTGTCACAACCAGGTGGAAAAGTACATTGGTCAAAGGCCGTCAGGTGAAAGTCAAAGGCCTAGATCTTCAGATCAACCGGGCTAGGATTAGGCCGGTCGGGGACCTTGGGGGTAGAAATGGTACCCAAACTTGCATTGTGTCTTAATATATGTATACAAGTGCGATGGAGGGCTGAAATAGCCAACAGAGCAACGGGCAGCGCACTTCCTTCACAAAACTGGGCACGTTCTCTTTTGATATCTAGATACTACCTCGGAAATGGTGTAGTTTACAAGAGGCTTTTGGTTAGGCTTCAGTGAAATGCGCTAAAACTTTTACCACAACCTACAAGGGCCACATTACGCCACCGTGCTAGGTCTTGAGAATTTCCGACATTGTATGATTTTCCGTGGATTTTAACGGCTAGATCCGGCATGTCGCTGAGGCACATTCACCCTTCGGTGGTGGCGCCTGCCCCTCCTTTGGTTGCACTAGGCCCACACATACCGCAAAGACATCATATATGATTTGACAAACCACTTCTGTACATCATTTCACGTGGTCGCCATGCAAATCTGTAACTTCCTGCATTGAAACCCTACGAATGCAATAAATGTCTCAAATATTGCAGGCGGCCCCGAAAAATGCCATGTCCTGCCATGTGTCATGTGATGGTCCCCTTTGAGATCACAAGAAGTTTCGAGGTCAACAGAGAAACGAGCAACACACTTCCTTCACAAATCAGACAAGTTCTCTCTCGATAGCCATATACTACCTTGGAGATCGTGTAGTTTACAAGCGACCTCTGGCCAGGCTTCTATGAAACATGCTCAAAATTTTACCACACCCTACAAGGGCCATATTATGACACTGTGTCGGGTCCCGAGGATTTCCGGCATCATATGATTTTCCATGGATTTTAACGGCCAATTCTGGCATTGCCGCTGAGGTACATACGCCCCCGGGTGGTGGGTCTTGTCCGTCCTTTGGTTGCACCAGGCCTACACGTACCGTGAATACATCATATATGGTTTTACAAACCACTCCTGTACATCATTTCAGGTGCTCGCATTTTACAAGCGGCCTCCGATCAGGCTTCTCTGAAACGCACTGAAACTTTACCATGCCCTACCATGGCGGGCTCAGCCCGGCCGGAAAGCATGGGAAGGAGCGAGCCGTTTAGACCGATGCCCTTCTCCAAAATTGTTAAGTGTTTACTCGTAATAAGAGGAGAAAATCCTCGCAAAAAAGGAATAAGAGGAGAAAATACAATTGCAATAGCATAAATCTCATTGGTGGAACCAATTGTGGCATGGATTGATGACATGGCTCACATCTATCCATCCATCTCTCCACACCACATGCCACATCCATCCATCTAAAGAAAAGGAGGAAAAAAAGAAAAAGAAAAACAAGACAAAAACCCACCACACGCCTCTCCCTCTCCCTCTGTTGCTCGCCTCTCGCTGCTCCCTCCCCCCACCCACGAAACCCTCGCTGCCGCTGCCTACGCCGCTCGAATCCGCCGTGTTCCGGCGGCCCTCTGTGAGACCCCGGAGATGATTTGGAGAACCAAGATCACGAATTTGTATGCAATCGACTCGAAACGGGGGGATTTTAATGGAAGATACCCCGAATTGGGGACGAGTCTGGGTACACGATAAGGACGAACCCTAAGCTAGACTAGAGATAAGCGATATGATTCTTTTCTGATCCCCTCCTCATAGGCGAGTCGGGTTTATATTAAAAGCTTTTCACCAAAGAGTTACAGTGGGTTAAATCCCAGGAATGACAACAGCTTGGCGAGGAACAGTGGTAACTGGCGCTCCCTTTGATCTGGACCGTCCGTGTTGACTTGAAGCGTTCCTGAGCGATCTGGACCGTCCTTCTTCTGAATTTGGTTTGGCTGTCATTTCTTCAGGGTGGCTGGTTCCCTCTTCAGTTTGGTGGCTCCCGTCAGGCAAGGTCGTGGTCCTGACAATGCCGCCCTCTTGAGAATCGCCTTGTCCTCTAGGTGAAAAAGCCGATGACCTAGAAAGTGGTTGTTGAGGAAGGTTGCATCTTCCCATGTAGCATTGTCTGGAGCTAAACTTTCCCATTGCACTAAGCATTGGCTGACAGGTTGTTTGTTTCATTGTATGATGCGCCTGTCGAGGACAGCTACTGGGTATGTCTTGACATATCCTTCCGGAGTGATCAAGGGAACATGGGGCAAAGGAACCGCATGATGTCCAATGTGCTTCTTCAATTGACTGACATGGAACACCGGATGTATATCAACCCCTTCTGGCAGATGTAGTTTGTACGATACATTCCCCACTTTTTGCAACACTTTGAAAGATCCATAGAATTTTGATCTGAGTTTGAGAGATCCTCTCAATCCAACTGCATTCTGTCTGTATGGTTGGACCTTTAGATACACCATGTCACCAATTTTTTCTGATCTTTTCATGTCAGCATAGTACTTGATCCTGTTTTGAGCTTGCAGGAGATTTTCCTTGAGTTTTTGCATCATGTGTTCTCTGCTTTCCAGTGTAACCTGAGCCTCAGCTGATAAGGTATTTGGAATAGAGAACTCACAGATTTGTGGAGGTTTATATCCATATAGAGCTTCAAATGGAGTGCATTCAAGGATGTATGGTAAGAAGTTTTGTACCGTAGCTCCGCCAATGGCAACCATTTAACCCACTGCTTTGGTTCTTGGAAAACCATCCCTCTCAAATAAGCTTCGAGGCATTGATTTACTCGCTCTGTTTGTCCATCCGTTTGAGGGTGGTCTGTTGTGCTGAATCTTAACTCCACTCCCATAGCAGCAAATAGTTCCTTGTATAACTTGCTTGTGAATATTCTATCTCTGTCAGAGATAATCACCAGTGGAATGCCATGTAATTTGATGACATTATCCATTAATGCTTGAAACACTGACTGCACATTGTATGGGTGAGAGAGAGGAATAAAGTGAGCATACTTGGTTAGTCTATCCACTACCATGTGCTTTTGGAAGAGCTTCAATGAAGTCCATTGAGATATGAGCCCAAGCCATAGGAGCTACTTTGATTGGATCTAACAGACCAGGTGGATGAATATGTTCTATTTTGGTCACTTGGCACACTCGGCATTGGCTCACATATTCTTCTATTGTTTTCCTCATGTGAGGCCAATAAAATTTCCTTTTTAATCTGTGATATGTGGCTTTGACTCCCGAGTGACCACCTAGTGCTGAAGAATGGAATATTTGTAGTAACTATTGTGTGAATCCATTAGCAGTACCCACATACTATCTTGTTTTGTATTTCAATAGTCCATCTTGAAGAGAGAACTGTGGTGTGGTAGAAACATCTGCAGCTACTTTCTGTAGCAAGGCTAAACTGTCAGCATCTCCTAAGTAACCGAATTTAATGTCTTCCACCCAATCTGGAACAACTTGTGTCAGGTTATGACAGGTTCCCTGTTCTTTGACATCTCTTCTAGATAAAGCATCTACCACCACATTTTCCTTCCCCTTTTTGTACTCAATGACATAATCAAATTCCAATAATTTGACCAGAAGTTTGTGTTGAATTCCTTCTGTCAGTCTCTGAGTTGTCATATATTTTAGACTTTGTTGGTCTGTTTTTATGATTAGCTTGTTGCCTAAGATGTAATGTCTCCACTTTTTTAAGCTTTCCAGAATTGCCATGGCCTCTTTCTCATAAACTGACTGTGCTAATGCTTTAGGACCCAAGCTCTGACTGAAGAAGGCTATGGGTTTGCTCCTTTGCATTAAAACTGCTCCAATTCCTGTTCCACAAGCATCAGCTTCAATGGTGAAAGGATGCTGAAAATCTGGTAGTGTGAGAACAGGACATGTGGTCATAACAGTTTTTAAAGTTTGAAAAGCATTGTCTTGAGCTGGACCCCAGTGAAAAGCATCTTTCTTAAGAAGATCATGCAGGGGTCTGCAAATTTTTCCATAATCTTTGACAAATCTCCTATAGTACCAAGGCAAACCTAGGAACCCTCTGAGCTTGGTGACTGTAGTAGGAGTTGGCCAGTGAAGAATAGCTGTGATTTTAGTGGGATCTATAGCTACTCCCTCTGCAGAAATGATATGACCCAAATAAGCAATTTTAGGGGTAGCAAACTGGCACTTTGACATCTTTACTGAAAGATTATTTTCCTTTAAGATTTGAAAGGTAATCTTCAGGTGCTCGATGTGTTCTTCTTTTGTTTTACTGAAAACCAGAATATCATCAAAGAATATCAGGATGAACCTCTTGTGTTTCCCAAACAGAAGGTTCATGAAGTTTTGGAATGTAGCTGGAGCACATGAGAGGCCAAAAGGCATGACAATATATTCATAATGTCCCATATGAGTTTTGAATGTTGTTTTTGGAATATCTTCTTTTGCCATTTTGATCTGATGGTACCCTGATCTCAGATCCAGTTTGCTGAAATTTTTTGCTCCATATAATTCATCCAGTAAGTCTTCTATGACAGGCATTGGAAACTTGTTTTTAATTGTTATCAAGTCGAGTTTTCTGAAATCAATGCACAATCTCCAGCCCCCATCCCTTTTTCTGATCATTATAGCAGGAGAGTAGTAAGGGCTAACACTGGGTTGTACTTCCCCTTTTTTGATCAGCTCTATGATTATTTCCTCCATTGCTGCCTTTTGATAGTGTGACACTCTGTATGGTCTTAAGTTAGGAGGTTCTGCTCCAAGTTTCAGCTCAATCATGTGATCACATTCTCTTGATGGAGGAATGCCTTCCTTTTCAGTGAATATTTCCTTGTATTCATGTAGTACCTCCTTTACAAACTCTGGTACTAGTGGTACTATTGCTTCCTCAGGGCTTATTGCTTGGATATGGAAGACAAAGCCCATGATGTCCTTCTGTAACATCCTTTGCAATTGTACAACTGAGAGCATGGTATGATCTTCCACATGAGTGTGATCCTTTAACACAATGGACTTTCCTTGCTTTGTTACTATGAGAATTCTTTTAATCAGATCCATGTAAATGGGACTATGCTGATAAATCCAGTCTGCCCCTAGTATGATGTCATAGCTGACAAGAGGAAGCACTTTGAAGGCTGATTCAAAAGTGTGATTTTGAATTTTGTATTGCATTTTAGGAACATAACTTTCAGAGATCAGTTTTCCTCCTCCAGCTACTGCCACACTTCTAGGAGGAGCTGCTTTCTGGTTGCAATTGCTCTCAATAGCAAACTGATTACTCATAAAAGTGTCTGAAGATCCACTATCCACTAATGCCACAGCTATTTTGCCAGCAATGTTAATTATCACAGAAAAAGTACTAGGTCCAGTACTTCCCTCCACTGCATTTGATGAAATTTGCATGACTTTTGCTCCAGGTATAGGTTCGGGAGTATTTGGGGCAGTGTGAAAAAGTTGCTCAGGTGAGAGTTGTTCTTCCAACTCTGGAAGCAGTTCCTCTTCTGCTTCTTCTTGTAAGATTTGTACAGTATTAACAATCTTACATTTGTACTGTCTGGACCAAGCTTCCCTGCAATACCAACAGTTTCTTGTATCACTGTTGGTTATTTGTTTTGCCTTGTCAGTATTGTTCCCTGGAATTTGCACAGGTGGAGGTGGGTTTCTAAAATTGTTGGTTGATGGAGTTCTTGTTCTGAACTGACTGTATTGGAGAGTTTTCCTTGCATTAGTTGCTCTCTCATAGTTTTTGGCAAACCAGTAAGCTTCAATAATTCCTTTGGGTCTCTGCCCACACACCTCATGTTTTATATCTGCTCTCAATCCACCAATAAAACAGCTTAGGAGGAAGTTTTCTTGCAGAAATGGATGATCTCTTTTTACCAGTGCCACACAATTTTCAAAATTATGAATGTAATTTGCTACAGAACTGGTTTGCTGAATATTTTTCAACATTTCCATAGCTTCATGTACTGTGGCTTCAGAAAATCTATCTGGCACCATGTTGCAAAACTGTTGCCAACTCACCATCTGCCATGGGACACAAATATTCTTAAGCCAATTTGCTGCTCTTCCTTGGAAATGATCGGTTGCCAAATTTACCCATTGCTCGTATGGTGTTCCAGTCATATCAAAGAATTTTTCACAAGAAATTAACCATCCAATCGGATCATCTCCACTAAACAAGGGAATTTCTAGTCTAGGACCTTTTAATGTGGCCTCTGCAAAATAAGATGGTCCCCCCAGCTGAGTTGCAAATTGATTTCGCTGAGTTTCATGCAACTGAGCTCCAGCTTGATACACTGCATGTGGGTTTGTGGAAACCGGTACATCATTAGGATCAGGGCCACTGATAAATTGTCCTGTGATTGGGTTGTAAGTTTGTGGAGGATGATATAGTGGAGCAACTACAGGAGAAAAATACCCTGTATTACAAGTAAAACCCAAGGTATGCTGCTGCAGTTGAGAGCTATGACTATCCATGGATACTCTGTACCGTGCTTGCTGTGTGGGTTCAGTAGCACACTTTGTACTGTCAGTAAACAAAGGTACTAAAGGCAAAGGTGTCTGGGTACCACATCCCTGAATAGTAACCCCTGGACTCTGAATTTTCATTTTAGCAGGTATTATGGAAACAGGTATCTGACCCGCTGTTTTGGCTGTCTCAGGTATGTCTATGGGGGATTGCATTACAGGAACGGAATTTCGAGTACCTACTGGAGTCGATAACTCTGGTGTTGAGGATTCACTAGCCTTATTGCTGGACAAATTCTGAAGTATCTTTTGCAGCGTCTGTTGAATGCTCTCATTCATATCCAATAACTTCTGTTCCACTTTACGCATAGTTACCATCTCTGATTTCATTTGCATCGCCTCCTGTTTCAGATCTTGCAAATCTGCTAATTCTGCTCTTAGGTCTGCAACTTCCTTTTCCACGCGATCCACAGTGATCTGTTCCTTAGCTCTTGTGTCCGCCATCTTGCCCGAGTGTGGGATGCGACTGAAATTGGTCCTGTCTGCTGCACGCTAGACGGATCCAACTCCCTGGCACACGGATCCCGTCAGATCCAGGAATTTTACGACTGAGAAAGTGTTTCTCAGCAACCGGATCGGACTCAGAGATCTGCACTCGAATGTCACCGCCGCCGCGTTGCCGCCACCAAATACCGCTGCCACGAACTGGGAGGGACGGGAGGGATTTTACAAGAGATCCCAACCTCTTTCCCTCCTCAGCCCGATTCGCCGGCGTCGAGTATCCGCCGAGGATTTCAGCCAGCGCTCTGATACCCTTGTGATACCCTGGAGATGATTTGGAGAACCAGGATCATGAATTTGTATGCAATCGACTCGAATCAGGGGGATTTTACTGGAAGATACCCCAAATTGGGGACGAGTCTGGGTACACGATAAGGATGAACCCTAAGCTAGACTAGAGATAAGTGATATGATTCTTTTCTGATCCCCTCCTTACAGGCGAGTCGGGTTTATATTACAAGCTTTGCACCAGAGAGTTATAGTGGGTTAAATCCTAGGAATGACAGCAGCTTGATGAGGACCAGTGGTAACTGGCACTCCCTTTGATCTGGACCGTCCGTGTTCACTTGAAGCGTTCCCGAGCGATCTGGACCGTCCTTCTTCTGAATTTGGTTTGGTTGTCATTTCTTCAGGGTGGCTGGTTCCCTCTTCAAGTTGGTGGCTCCCGTCACGTGAGGTCGTGATCCTGACACCCTCGCCGGCACGCAGCACAGATCCGTGCTCCCCTGCCGCCGGTCTTCCCTTCCCTCTGGCTAGATCCGCCTCTGGTGGCCCCGAGAGCTCACCCACGACCCATCCCCATGGCTAGGGTTTCGAGGGTGGCGTCCCCTCCAACTCCAGTGTGTCGCTGGCGACTCTGCTCCACCCTCTCCGACGCCCACCGCAAGTCCCACAGGTGGCTCCGCCTCGTGGTCGGTGCTCCTGCACCCGGTGGTTGTGGGGCGGACGCACGCGGCGAGTAAACTCCGGTGAGATGGTGGCCCCCTCCACGGTGTGACGACGGTGCACTGCATCAGCTAAAGCACCCCCATGGTGAGCCCCTCTGCACTCCTCTTTTCCCCCCTTTTCCTTGTATAATGATGCTTCACATTGCTTGTGATATGAATGTGATTTTTGTCAATCTTCACTTCCGCCTATAGCTAGCTAAAAGAAACGCATGTTTGTTTATGTATGCTATGAAAAATCACGTACGTGTATGCTAGCTAAAAGAAGCAACCAAGCTAGTAGCTTAATTGATATACAGGAAACTAGGTAGATGTGTGTCTCTAACAATGTGTTCATCAGGCCGCTCTCAGGTATCGTTTGGGTGCACCAATTAGTTCGGCCAGCCTCTATGCTTTATTCTGATAGTTGCTGGAGTGCTTTTATTTGTGAAAAATTCGATGCAACAAAAAAAATGTTAATCAGTCCGCTCTCTCAAAGTCAAGTTTGGGTTGCTGCATATGAGTGGATTCCTTTTCTCAGTTTGGGAGCTAGGTACTGGTGGAGGTGGTGTATGCATAGTGTAACGCCCCGGATTCGTTGCGCCAGGTGTCCGCCAGTTATTCGCCGTCGTTGCCATGTCATTTGCTTGTGTGTTGCATTTTATCATGTCATCATGTGCATCTCTTTTTGCATACGTGTTCGTCTCATGCATCCGAGCATTTTCCCCGTTGTCAGTTTTGCAATCCGGCGCTCCTATGCCCTCCGGCGTTCCCCGTTCCGTATCCTGTTGTGAGTGGGTGTTAAACGTTCTCGAAATGGCCTGAGGCTTGCCAAGTGGCCTTGGTATAGCACCAGTAGACCGCCTGTCAAGTTTCGTGACATTTGGAGGTCGTTTGATACTCCAACGGTTAACCGCGTAGCCCGAAACCCCTCCCTTTCTCTTTGCAGCCCAACACCCTTCCAAAGTGGCCCAAAACCCAGCAAACTCCCCTCCATGCTCTCGGTCGTTCGATCACGATCATGTGAGCGAAAACCGCTCCTCATTTGGACTCTCCTAGCTCCCAGAAACTATAAATATGCCCTCCCCCCGAAATTCGCGGTCTAGTCCCCCCGAAACCCTAGTCCTCTTCCTCCCGCCGCCACCGGACACGTCCGGCCGCAGCCCGACATGTCCGCCCCGCCGCCGCAGCCAACCCGTGCGTGCCACGTGGCCCGCCGCGGCCCGCCCGAGCCCATCAGGGGCCCGCGCGGCCCGCGCGCCACCGCCGCCGCCCGAGCGTGCCCCTCCGCCCGAGCGCCGCCGCGTCCCCGCCCGCCGGCGCGCCGCCGCCGCTCCATCCCGGCGCCGCCGCCCGTCGCCTCCCGGTGCCCCGGCCCCCGCTGCCCGGCTTCCGCCGCCGCCGGCTGCTGCCTCGCGCCCTGCGCGCGCCCGCCTCCGCCCCTCGTCGCCCCGCGCCCGAGGCCGTCGGCCGCCGCCGCCGTCTGCTCGCGCCGGAGCTCTGTCTCCCGCGCCGCGGTGACCCAGCCGCCGCGCCTCCAGCAGCGCACGGCGCCCTGCCGGCCTCCTCCGCCTCCCCGCGCCGAGATCCGGCCGGATCCGGCGAGATCCGGCCCGGAGCTCCCTTCCCCGGCCATCTTCGTCCATCTCCGGCGAACCTCGAAACCCGTGCATCTCAGATCTGAACGGAGGTTGACTTTCCCCCTCTGTTTTCGTCTAGGTCCCGAAATATTTTGCATTATTATGCCATGTTCATCGCATCATATCTCTGCATCCGTAGCTCCGTTTCGTGCGTGTAATATGTCAAATTTTTTGTCTGAACGAGTACATCATTTCATTCCATTGCATCATGTTCATTTGAGCTCATCTTGATGCCTGAATCATCGTTGCAAGAGTGCTTCATGATGTTAATCTGCTGAAACTGTTATAACATGCTTATTTGTCATTTTTGCCATGATTGATGTGTGCAACCTATGAGGTTGATCTCTACATGTGTTTTGAACTATGTCATGTCTTCTTTACAGAGGTGCTTACCATGTATTTTTGTGATCAATGTGGTGACTAGCACAAGCATGCAAACTAGGCTTCGTAATGTTGCTGATTTTAGTCCCTGTTTTGCTGTTATTTTGATGCCATGTAAACTTGATGCTACAGAGAGATCCATGCATATTTTGAGATACTTCAGTAAGGGTGTTTTGAACATATGGTTATCCTATATCCATTAATGCCCCTGGTTGAAATTATGGAGTAGTCTAGCATGTCGTTTTCGTGCTCTACTTTTGCTTCAAAATGTTTCCTGGCAGATTGTTTACATGTTATTCAATTTTGCCAAGGTTGCTGTAGTTGATCCTTGCATGCTATGAACTTTTTCTTGCCTTGGTTTGTTTCATAAACATGTCTTCTTGCTGATGCTATGCTTATCTTGTCATGCAATGACTTGTGGTGAGTGATTCAAGCTTGTTAAGTAGGGTACTTGCTGTTGCTGTTTTGCTAGGCTAAATCTGTTATTTCATGATGCTATGTAAACCTGCTTCTACAAGTCATTCTATACATAATCTGGAGATGTTCACTAAATATGTTTTGTTCTACATGTCATGCTCTATCCATTCATGCCCCTGGTTGCAATTATAGCTTGCTGTAGCTTGTTGATATCTTGCTCCAAAGTTGCTTGATAATGTTGCTGTCAGCCTGTTAAGATTAAGTTCAGTTGTTGCCATGATTGTTGCTAGTGTTACATGTACCCTATGAACTTGCTATTGTCATGCTTAGCTTCATAAACATGCCTTCTTACTGTTGGTTGCCTTGCCATGCCATATATTGCTTTGTGGTGAGTGGTACAAGCTCATCAACATGCCTTCATAATTCTGTTTCTGCCATGTTTGAATCTGTATTATAACTTGCTATGTTTACATGGGTGCCATCATATTTTCTAATCCTTTTTGGCTCATGGTCAGTAAGGGACTTTTGATCTATGCAATTAGTAGATTCACGCCATGCCTTTGTTTGCCATGATAAGTTCCTGTAACATGTTGTTTGATAGCTCTAAACATTGCAACCTGATGTTATTTTCTGCAAAGTCTGAATTGTTATTACTTACAATCTTGCCATGTGTGTTTGAGCATGTTCTAGTGATTTCTAGAGATAGCTCAGTGTTCATGTTTTGTTATGCTTTACCTGTACATCATGCCCATGCCTTTTGTTCTCATGTTGGGGTGTTGTACCATGTTGTTTTGATGCTTGCAATATGCCTAGTTGCTGTTTTGGACAGCTTGTCCTTTAAACTTGTATAGCATGTGTGTGTTGAACCGTTGCTCCGTTTTGAGTGTGCTTTATATGAAACTTGCTTGATTTTGCATGTAGTTTCATATTATCATGCTGCATCCATGTTTTTGTGTGTTTGCTTGATGTTTGAATGCATTTTGCATCAATGCCATGTTTAACTTGTTTTGCTCATATCTTCTAGGCCGTAGCTCCGAACTAAATGAACTTTATATGTAACTTGACTAGAATCTCGTGTAGATCATCTTCGTGCATCTTAACTTGCTGTTTAACAACTTAAACATAAGGCTTATTCAGATCTGGACCAACTTCGAAATTTGCATATGAGGACTTACCGGAAATGTTATATGTTGTTCCCGGCCTCATTTAAACTTGCCTTGATGTGTTGCTCTTGTTTGCATCATCTCTTGCCATGAGTAGCTTCATGTAGTATTGTCTTGCATCATGCGTGTTGTGTATCATGCCTTGTTCATGTGTGGTGTGTTTACCATGTTGTGTGCTTCTTTTCGATAGTTCCTGTTTCGTTGCGATCGTGAGGATTCGTTCGTCTATGCTTGGTTCATCTTCGTGGCTTCATCTTCTTCATGGATTTGTTCTTCTTCCTTGCGGGATTTCAGGCAAGATGACCGCTACCCTGGATCTCACTACTATCATTTCTATGCTAGTTGCTTCGTTCTATCGCTATGCTGCGTTACCTATCATTTGCTCTTCAAGCCTCCCAAATTGCCATGAACCTCTAACCATTGACACCCTTCCTAGCAAACCGTTGATTGGCGATGTTACCGCTTTGCTCAGCCCCTCTTATAGCGTTGTTAGTTGCAGGTGAAGTTGAAGATTGCTCCATGGAGGACAGGATTTTGGTTGGGATATCACAATATCTCTTATATTATTAATGCATCTATATACTTGGTAAAGGGTGGAAGACTCGGCCTTTTGCCTGGTGTTTTGTTCCACTCTTGCCGCCCTAGTTTCCGTCATACCGGTGTTATGTTCCCAGATTTTGCGTTCCTTACGCGGTCGGGTGATTTATGGGACCCCCTTGACAGTTCTCTTTGAATAAAACTCCTCCAGCAAGGCCCAACCTTGGTTTTACCATTTGCCTCACCTAGCCCTTTTTCCCTTGGGAGTCGCGCTCTTGAGGGTCATCTTTATTTTACCCCCCCCCCCCGGGCCAGTGCTTGTCTAAGTGTTGGTCCAAACTGAGCGATGTCCGGCGCCCCCTGGGCAACCAGGGTCTATGCCAACCCGACGTCTTGCTCATCCGGTGTGCCCTGAGAACGAGATATGTGCAGCTCCTATTGGGATTTGTCGGCACAGTGGGAGGCTTTGCTGGTCTTGTTTTACCATTGTCGAAATGTCTTGTAAACCGGGATTCCGAGTCTGATCGGGTCTTCCTGGGAGAAGGTATATCCTTCGTTGATCGCGAGAGCTTATCATGGGCTAAGTTGGGACACCCCTGCAGGGTATAATCTTTCAAAAGTCGTGCCTGCGGTTATAGGCAGATGGGAATTTGTTAATGTCCGGTTGTAGATAACTTGACACCAGATCCGAATTAAAACGCATCAACCGCGTGTGTAGCCGTGATGGTCTCTTCTCGGCGGAGTCCGGGAAGTGAACACGGTTTTTGGGTTATGTTTGACGTAAGTAGGAGTTCAGGATCACTTCTTGATCATTGCTAGATTCACGATCGTTCCTTTGCTCTCTTCTCGCTCTTGTTTGCGTATGTTAGCCACCATATATGCTTAGTCACTGCTGCAACCTCACCAATTTACCCCTTCCTTTCCCTTAAGCTTTGCTAGTCTTGATACCCATGGTAATGGGATTGCGGAGTCCTCGTGGCTCACAGATTACTACAACAACAGTTGCAGGTACAGGTTGTACGATGATCATGACGCGAGAGCGATGTTTGCTTGTTTTGGAGATCTTCTTCTTCTTCTTCGATCAGGGGATAGGTTCTAGGTCGGCAGCCTGGGATAGCAGGGTGGATGTCGTTTGAGTTTCTGTTTGTGTTTCATCCGTAGTCGGATGGTGCTCTTATGTAAGATGATGTTGTATTCGTGTGGCGTTGTTTGCCTTATGTATGTATCCCCATCTATTATGTAATGTTGATGTAATGATATCCACGTTGCAAAAGTGTTTCAATATGCGGGTCTATCCTTGGTGGGACCTTCGAGTTCCTTTTGGATAGGATTGCATATTGGGCGTGACAAGTTGGTATCAGATCCTCGACCGACCTTAGGAGCCCCCTTGATTGATCGTGTAGTTTGGCCGTTGTTGAGTCTAGAAGAAAACTGTTTTCTGAGTCTAGTTATATTGGAGAGTAGGAATTCTTTTTACTCCTCAGCCCCTTCGTTGCTTTGGTAAGAAATCTTGACATAGGTGTTTTGAATTACTTCTCTTCCCCTTCAAATTTTTCTTTAGGATCACACAGTTGGTTTTCCGATCGTTGGCTCTCAGCTCTTTTCATCCGGTGCATTTCTCGTCAAGTTGACTTGACCCTCTTCATCTTTGAGTTCAATCATCAGTTGTTTTCTTTCCCACCCGCCCACCCTCTTTCATCTCGGAAACGGAGTCCGTAATTGAGTATCCATCCTACTCGTGCGAAGTTTTTGCCTTCTTTCCTCAATGATTTCAACCGGTGTTTTCTCTTCAAGATAGTCGTCATTTCCCCCTCCAAGTTGCCTTTGTTTTCCCGCCCTCCCACCCTTTTTCTTCCCGGAGTGTGACTCTCCCTCGACCATCAATTTCATTCGTGTGGAGCCTCTTCAGTCTTCCCTCAATTATTCCAACCAGTGAATTCTCATCTCGTTCGTCATTCTTCATCCCTTTCTTTTTTCCGGTGCACTCAATTCAAGTTTTTCGGGTTGGTTACATTCTTTTCCTTGGATCAAGTGTTTTTTTTCTTTGCTCGTTTGCCTCTCGTCAGTTTATCCTCCCGGAGTGTTCAAGACATCTCAGGAGATTCGTCTGTGTTCCAATTAATTCGAGGTTGTCACCTCATTCAAATATTTCAATTGTTCTGGTGCTTCATCTACCTCTTCAACAATCCTTCCCAACGGTGTGTTCTTTTAGTGGGCCCTAACCCACAGGTCTTTTTCCAGGATCTTACCTGACTCTTCTAATTTTCCCCGGAGTTATTCTCAAATTCTTTTCAAAGTGTGACGTAAGTATGAATTTCATCAGTCAGATGCCTTTCCAAGATCGATTTCAAATCATTTTCATTGTTGGCTCAACCTCTTTGCTTTTTCATTCTCTCGGAGTATCTCAGTAATTTTGGTGGTGTTTCTCATCGTCATTTGAAGACCGAAGAAGAGTTTTTCCCCTAAATCTTGCCCGTTCTCTCGAAGATTCGTGGTTCTAGCTTCATATTACCCTCTCAAATTATTCCATTTGTCATATATTCCTTTTTCTCACCTATCCGGAGTATTTCAGGAGTGGATTTCTTTTCGTTTCACCGGAGGCCATCATTCCAGAAGAATTCTTCGTCCTCACAATTCAGCTACCGTTATCCAATTATCCCGGTGCATCTGTCAAGTATTCTTCGATCAGCTCGTTATCTCTTCGTTCTTTTGCGTTTAAATCCCCTCTAGCATATTTGTTCCTCTAATTCTTCCCGGTGATTCTTTCTCTTTCATCAGTCATTTTCGAATTCTTATGGTGGTTCATTCAGATTCTTTTTCCTTTGTTATCGTATCAATCCATTCCTTCTTTCAATCTTACCGGTGGTTCATGAAGACTTTCTCAAGTTTTGTGCCACATTCCCCTTAATCCTTTCAAGAAGAATAAGTAATATGCAAAATCCATTGTTAGTCATCAATTTAATTTGATGAAGGATAAGCATACAATAAATCTTATTCTTATTTCATCCAAGTGAGTAATCTCTTCCTTCAAAGTTTGTTCTTGATGAATAAATTCTAGTTCCAAGTGTTTTCATCTTTTCTTTTTCCGGAGTTCAAATTTTTCCTCCACTATTTCGTCGGAACCCCCATCTAAATCATCGCAAGGCTCATCTTATTCTTTCATACTTCATTCTATCTCATCATCCTTTTGTACCGGAGTTCTTCATGGTGGTTCTTCATGATTTAATTCATTCCTCAAGTGTTCATCAAGATTCGTGTAGGCGAGGCTCAAGTATTCTTCTTTTTGCTTCGCGAGGTGCATTTAAGTCTCCGTAACTTTTGAAGTGGAGTTTTGCATTTCTTCGTTCTTCTCAGATATTCAAATCCATTCAATCCTTCCTTCTAAGTTCTTTTCATTCAATTCTTCCAAAGGCATTGCATTTTTCATCTCGTCAAGTGACATCTCTTTGGGTGAAGCTCATGCTCTTTTCTTTCCATGTTTCAGTCGGAGTCCTGCCTAAATCTTTCAGTCTTGTTCGTTTCTTATCTTGTTCTAACCGGAGTGGTTTCATAGTCTATCTGATTCCGTGAGCTTTCGATTCTCGTCATTCTCGTCGTTCCTCTCTTCTTCTCGAGTGCTCTCGATTCCTTTCTTCTTTTCTTGAGTTATTGTTTTCACCTCATCTCTTTTCCCTTCCGTCTCGGTCGTAAGATCTCGGGACGAGATCTCTTGTTAGTGGAGGAGTATTATAACGCCCCAGATTCATTGCGCCAGGTGTCCGCCAGTTATTCGCCATCGTTGCCATGTCATTTGCTTGCGTGTTGCATTTTATCATGTCATCATGTGCATCTCTTTTTGCATATGTGTTCGTCTCATGCATCCGAGCATTTTCCCCGTTGTCCCTTTTGCAATCCGGCGCTCCTATGCCCTCTGGTGTTCCCCGTTTCGTCTCCTACTGTGAGTGGGTGTTAAACGTTCTCGGAATGGCCCGAGGCTTGCCAAGTGGCCTTGGTATAGCACCGGTAGACCGCCTGTCAAGTTTTGTGCCATTTGGAGGTCGTTTGATACTCCAACGGTTAACCGCGTAGCCCGAAACCCCCCCTTTCTCTTTGCAGCCCAACACCCTTCCAAAGTGGCCCAAAACCCATCAAACTCCCCTCCATGCTCTCGGTCATTCGATCACGATCGTGTGGGCGAAAACCGCTCCTCATTTGGACTCTCCTAGCTCCCAGAAACTATAATGCCCTCCCCCCGAAATTCGCGGTCTATTCCCCCCGAAACCCTAGTCCTCTTCCTCCCACCGCCACCGGACATGTCCGCCCCGCCGCCGCAGCCAACCCGTGCGCTCCACGTGGCCCGCCGCCGTCCCTCCGTGCCGCGGCCCGCCCAAGCCCATGCACGGCCCGCGCGCCGCCGCCGCCGCCCGAGCGCGCCCCTCCGCCCGAGCGCCGCCGCGTCCCCACCTGCCGGTGCGCCGCCGCTGCTCCGTCCCGGCGCCGCCACCCGTCGCCTCCCGGCGCCCCGGCCCTCGCCGCCCGGCTTCCGCCGCGGCCTCGCGCCCTGCGCGCCCGCCTCCGCCCCTCGTCGCCCCGCGCGTGAGGCCGTCGGCCGCCGCCGCCGTCTGCTCGCGCCGGAGCTCCGTCTCCCGCGCCGCAGTGACCCAGCCGCCGCGCCTCCAGCAGCGCACGACGCCCCGTCGGCCTCCTCCGCCTCCCCGCGCCGAGATCCGGCCCGGAGCTCCCTTCCCTGGCCATCTTCGTCCATCTCCGGCGAACCTCGAAACCCGTGCATCTCAGATCTGAACGGAGGTTGACTTTTCCCCCTCTGTTTTCGTCTAAGTCCCAAATATTTTGCATTATTATGCCATGTCCATCGCATCGTATCTCTGCATCCGTAGCTCAGTTTCGTGCATGTAATATGTCAAATTGTTCGCCTCAACGAGTACATCATTTCATTCCCTTGCATCATGTTCATTTGAGCAAATCTTGATGCCTGAATCATCGTTGCAAGAGTGCTTCATGATGTTAATCTGCTGAAACTGTTATAACATGCTTATTTGTCATTTTTGCCATGATTGATGTGTGCATCCTATGAGGTTGATGTCTACATATGTTTTGAACTATGCCATGTCTTCTTTACAGAGGTTCTTACCATGTATTTCTTTGATCAATGTGGTGACTAGCACAAGAATGCAAACTAGGCTTCGTAATGTTGCTGATTCTAGTCCCTGTTCTGCTGTTATTTTGATGCCATGTAAACTTGATGCTACAGAGAGATCCATGCATATTTTGAGATACTTCAGTAAGGGTGTTTTGAACATATGGTTATCCTCTATCCATTAATGCCCCTGGTTGAAATTATGGAGTAGTCTAGCATGTCATTTTCGTGCTCTACTTTTGCTTCAAAATGTTTCCTGGCAAATTGTTTACATGTTATTCAATTTTGCCAAGGTTGTTGTAGTTGATCCTTGCATGCTATGAACTTTTTCTTGCCTTGGTTTGTTTCATAAACATGTCTTCTTGCTGATGCTATGCTTATCTTGTCATGCAATGACTTGTGGTGAGTGATTCAAGCTTGTTAAGTAGGGTACTTGCAGTTGCTGTTTTGCTAGGCTAAATCTGTTATTTCGTGATGCTATGTAAACCTGTTTCTACAAGTCATTCTATACATAATCTGGAGATGTTCACTAAATATGTTTTGTTCTACATGTCATGCTATATCCATTCATGCCCCTGGTTGCAATTATAGCTTGCTGTAGCTTGTTGATATTTTGTTCCAAAGTTGCTTGATAATGTTGCTGTCAGCCTATTAACATTAAGTTCAGTTGTTGCCATGATTGTTGCTAGTGTTACATGTACCCTATGAACTTGCTATTGTCATGCTTAGCTTCATAAACATGCCTTCTTACTGTTGGTTGCCTTGCCATGCCATATATTGCTCTGTGGTGAGTGGTACAAGCTCATCAACATGCCTTCATAATTCTGTTTCTGCCATGTTTGAATCTGTATTATAACTTGCTATGTTTACATGGGTGCCATCATATTTTCTGATCCTTTTTGGCTCATGGTCAGTAAGGTACTTTTGATCTATGCAATTAGTAGATTCATGCCATGCCTTTGTTTTCCATGATAAGTTCCTGTAACATGTTGTTTGATAGCTCTAAACATTGCAACCTGATGTTATTTTCTGCAAAGTCTGAATTGTTATTACTTGCAATCTTGCCATGTGTGTTTGAGCATGTTCTAGTGATTTCTAGAGATAGCTCAGTGTTCATGTTTTGTTATGCTTTACATGTACATCATGCCCATGCCTTTTGTTCTCATGTTGGGGTGTTGTAGCATGTTGTTTCGATGCTTGCAATGTGCCTAGTTGCTGTTTTGGACAGCTTGTCCTTTAAACTTGTATAGCATGTGTGTGTTGAACCGTTGCACCGTTTTGAGTGTGCTTTATATGAAACTTGCTTGATTTTGCATGTAGATTCATATTATAATATTGCATCCATGTTTTGGTGTGTTTGCTTGATGTTTGTATGCATTTTGCATCAATGCCATGTTTAACTTGTTTTGCTCATATCTTCTAGGCCGTAGCTCCGAACTAAATGAACTTTATATGTAACTTGACTAGAATCTCGTGTAGATCATCTTGGTGCATCTTAACTTGCTATTTAACAACTTGAACATAAGGCTTATTTAGATCTGGACCAACTTCGAAATTTGCATATGAGGACTTACCGGAAATGTTATATGTTGTTCCCGGCCTCATTTAAACTTGCCTTGATGTGTTGCTCTTGTTTGCATCATCTCTTACCATGAGTAGCTTCATGTAGTCTTGTCTTGCATCATGCGTGTTGTGCATCATGCTGTGTGGTGTGTTTACCATGTTGTGTGCTTCTTTTCGATAGTTCCTGTTTCCTTGCGATCGTGAGGATTCGTTCGTCTACGCTTGGTTCGTCTTCGTGGCTTCATCTTCTTCATGGATTTGTTCTTCCTTGCGGGATTTCAGGCAAGATGACCGCTACCCTGGATCTCACTACTATCATTGCTATGCTAGTTGCTTCGTTCTATCGCTATGCTGCGTTACCTATCATTTGCTCTTCAAGCCTCCCAAATTGCCATGAACCTCTCACCTTTGACACCCTTCCTAGCAAACTGTTGATTGGCTATGTTACCGCTTTGCTCAGCCCCTCTTATAGCGTTGTTAGTTGCAGGTGAAGTTGAAGATTGCTCCACGGTGGACAGGATTTTGGTTGGGATATCACAATATCTCTTATATTATTAATGCATCTATATACTTGGTAAAGGGTGGAAAACTCGGCCTTTTGCCTGGTGTTTTGTTCCACTCTTGCCGCCCTAGTTTCCGTCATACCGGTGTTATGTTCCCGGATTTTGCGTTCCTTACGCGGTCGGGTGATTTATGGGACCCCCTTGACAGTTCGCTTTGAATAAAACTCCTCCAGCAAGGCCCAACCTTGGTTTTACCATTTGCCTCACCTAGCCCTTTTTCCCTTGGGAGTGGCGCTCTCGAGGGTCATCTTTATTTTACCCCCCCCCCGGGGCCAGTGCTTGTCTAAGTGTTGGTCCAAACTGAGCGATGTCCGGTGCCCCCTGGACAACCAGGGTCTATGCCAACCCGACGTCTTGCTCATCCGGTGTGCCCTGAGAACGAGATATGTGCAGCTCCTATCGGGATTTGTCGGCACAGCGGGAGGCTTTGCTAGTCTTGTTTTACCATTGTCGAAATGTCTTGTAAATCGGGATTCCGAGTCTGATCGGGTCTTCCTGGGAGAAGGTATATCCTTCGTTGATCGCGAGAGCTTATCATGGGCTAAGTTGGGACACCCCTGTAGGGTATAATCTTTCGAAAGCCGTGCCTATGGTTATAGGCAGATGGTAATTTGTTAATGTCCGGTTGTAGATAACTTGACACCAGATCCGAATTAAAATGCATCAACTGCGTGTGTAGCCGTGATGGTCTCTTCTCGGCGGAGTCCGAGAAGTGAACACGGTTTTTGGGTTATGTTTGACGTAAGTAGGAGTTCAGGATCACTTCTTGATCATTGCTAGATTCACAACCGTTCCTTTGCTCTCTTCTCGCTCTTGTTTGCGTATGTTAGCCACCATATATGCTTAGTCGCTGCTGCAACCTCACCACTTTACCCCTTCCTTTCCCTTAAGCTTTGCTAGTCTTGATACCCATGGTAATGGGATTGCTGAGTCCTCGTGGCTCACAGATTATTACAACAACAGTTGCAGGTACAGGTTGTATGATGATCATGACGCGAGAGCGATGTTTGCTTGTTTTGGAGATCTTCTTCTTCTTCTTCGATCAGGGGATAGGTTCCAGGTCGGCAGCCTGGGATAGCAGGGTGGATGTCGTTTGTGTTTCATCCGTAGTCGGATGGTGCTCTTATGTAAGATGATGTTGTATTCGTGTGGCGTTGTTTGCCTTATGTATGTATCCCCATCTATTATGTAATGTTGATGTAATGATATCCACCTTGCAAAAGCGTTTCAATATGCGGGTCTATCCTTGGTGGGACCTTCGAGTTCCTTTTGGATAGGGTTGCATATTGGGCGTGACAGATAGATAGCATACACTTGCACATTTTTTTGAGTTCTTCTGTTGCGAATGAAAACAACCATCATGGATCTCCTCTGTTTTCAAACAGCTTGCTTCTCCATGTATGTCTTATGCAGCATATTCATCTTGCTCCTCTTTTATTCAGTAGCAACGGAAGTTGATGAAATTTAAGTGTCGTGTTGTTCTAGAGATGCAAGGAGGGAGGGACGACCATGGATTGGACTACAAGGATTGGATGCAAACCAATGCACATGAGGAGGAGAGATGCAAGCCATGCCATGACCTGAAGGTCCCTGCCGTGAACCCCTTCCCCTTCACGTGTATAATCATGCTCAACATATGATTTTTTTAATCTTCAATTCAGCATAGCTAGCTGTTGTAGTACTTGCTTGTCTCCTTCCAAATGTTGCCCCAGTCCGTTGAGTTTCTTATTGCTCCAGGTAGTACTGCTATTTTTCTGCTCTGCGATTTGACGTGCATGGTTCCAGGCTCCCAGTCTACCACTTTTGTTGTTGTGATGTCGAGCTCTGCTTTCTTTATTATCACGAGTTGCAAAATTAGTAGGAAGTAAACTTTTGTTAACTTGTTGACTGAACCAATGGAACTACTGTTGTATTTGATTTGTCGCTCAACTAGTTCTGCAATGATTGGATCGAATGATGGCATGACCCTATTGTTATCCTTGCAATTATCTTGGTCTTATAGATGTTATTGTTCCTATCATATAGCACATGCTACTTTCTTTATTAGTTGGCTGCTGGTTCTATTTGTTCATATGTATAAGTGCTAATGTTTCTTTGTTATCTTATAAAGGATATAGTCTTTCATTTGTATATAGTTGTAACTCTCTTATTGTTCAAAACTCCTAAGTGCTAGCTCCTACAGCAAAGGCATTTCCCTAAGGGGAATGCTACATTTTAACCTTAATCAAGTTTTTCCTATTTGTTGTTTCTTGTTTTGCAGGTTGATGAACTGGAAGAAAGAAGCAGAAGATGAAGTAGATAGTTTAGTATAGGTTTAGTTTAGGACTTCTCCTTTCTTCTTTTATTTCCTTTTCCTCTAAGTGTAATTCCTGAATGCTTGTAGTTGACATTCATATTAATAAAGTCTATTGTTTATTATTCAGACCAAATAATTGCAATGCTTCATTTATTATGAATATAGTTTCTTTTATTCAGTTTTTGCAATATCACTTGTATTTTTTCATGAATATATGTTTGCATCTATGCCTACAGCAAAGCCACCAGCATAAATGCCATGTGGTAGCTCCTGGCCGAGGACTATGCCTACGGCAAAGCCGTCGACATAGATCGTCCGTGCCTACGGCTTTGCTGTAGGCATAGTACTCAGGAGCAACCATGAGCTGCCACATGGCAAAACTATGCCGACGGCAAAGCCGTAGGCGTAGTTTTGCCATGTGGCAGCTCCTGGTTGGTTGTACTTCGCGACGGCGCCGTCTGCTGCTGTCTAGTCCTTTTCTTTGCCGACGGTGAAACTATGCCGACGGCTGTATGGAAGCCGTCGGCATAGACAGCTATGCCGACGGCTTTAGTATGCCGACGGCCTGACAAACTACGCTGACGTATTCTATGTCGACGGGGGTATGCCGACGACATTGTGGCCTAGGCCGACGGCCTTGGGCCGTAGGCATAGCCCCTGATTTCGGTAATGGCTGTTTGCGCTGCCGCCTCACCGTGGATGGTAGAGAGCGCACAGTACGGCGTCGGGATGCTGCAGTGCACAAGCTGACCACCCAGGACGTCGGGGACGCTGTCGAGGAGGATCTCCCTCCTGGTCCATCCACGAGCACAGGAGCGCAATGCGAAGCGCGAGCTTTTCCTTGTCCGGGTTAGTGGGGCTCGACAAGTTGGCGTTGGCTAGTCCCACTCACTCGATCTTGTCGAAGCCGGAGGCGGCCATGGCAGAGGGGACTGATGAGAGATTGGGTGGAAGGGGAGGAGACAGAGGGGAGCATAGAGGGCGAGAGGACTGAAGCGGAGTGGGGTTTGACTAGGGTTCTTCGTCCGAATGTGGTTTTTGTGGGGACGGTGGTGGGGGCCGTGTGGGCCATAGCGGGCCGGTCTGACGTGGCGGCGGTGTCTAGGCGCGTCCAGGCTTTCCATATCCACCCTAGATATGGGTCGGATATGGAAACTTCCGGCCAGTTCGAATGTGTGGATCGGATTTGTGAGGCGCAGCTGGGTCACATTTTTTGTGTTTTCAAATTGATAGAATGGGATACCGTTGGCCTTGTTTGCTGTGCAATGCAACAGCGAGAAACGGTTGATGTTCGATGTTTTGAGTGAAAATGTCCCTGGAACAACCAGCATTTTATTTCCGGGTGCTTTTGTTGAACAACCAGCATTTTATTTCCGGATGCTCTCCCAACAAAGGCTAAGGCTGTCTTTGGTTTACAGGAATTTCATAGGAATCTTGTAGGATAGGATTGTTGTAGAAAAAAATCCTTTGAAGGCCTTTGGTTTACAGGAATTGAATTCTATTCCCGTATGGGATTTGTTCCTTTCCTTCAGATTTCACAGGATCGGAAACATTAGGTCCGAGCTGATGGAAAATTTCCTATGGCGATCGACATGCGCGCGGATAACTGTTCCCTGCTTTTTTCGCTCAATCGCATGCAGACAAGGATGGCAAAAGAAATAAAAAAGTTGAATCAAATCTGTGTCCAGTCCTCCCTCCTCGCACAGAACGGCACAGCTCGCCGGAGCGATTCCGGCGGGCGAGGGACGCGGCCACATCCAGTAGACGGGCAACGACCACCGGCGAGCTGGAGAGCATCTACTGTCGACCGGCAAGCCTACAGGCTCCAGCAGCGCCCTCCGTAGTGTTCTAAACGCTTTTATATTTCTTTACAGAGGGAATATAATTGTTCACATTATTAACCATAAACCAAATGACATTATTTTTTTATGTTTTCTATGTGTGTTTCTATCCCGCGAACCAAATGACATTTAGTTTCCTATTCTTATAGTATGAGCATTCATAGGATTTCAGATGCATGCCATCTCATTTCCTATATTTTTTCTATTCCTATGAAATTCCTACCCTATGAACCAAAGGAGGCCTAATTGTTTTGTATGCTGATCACCGATCGTCTCTCCATGTCGCGTGTCGTGGAGACGTGTACTGGTCTGCAGTATTGATAGCACAGTGATATGGCACTATGTCAAACCAACTCATTTACAATTCCATTACAGCTCAAGCTTTGTACACCTTTCAAGCATGCTTACAAGGTGCATGCGTTCGTCCCTGGCAGTAAACTCGTCAGTATACATTACAAAATATAAATCATCTTTGTACATTGGTGGTCGAGCACGCATCCTATGCGGCTGAAGCTGGGACGTCGGCGGTGCCAGCAAACCATGGGCATTGGAGCGCCATGGCCGCTGGCAGACGCTCGCCGGGGTCGCAGGCGAGGAGCCCCTCTAAAACCTCGAACCCGTCGCGCGACAGGCGCTCCTCCGCGAACAGCTCGCGCAGTCGGCTGCCGCTTTGTCGGGTTAGCAGCTTCTGCCCCGCGGCGGCGAGCGGCGTGGATGCCATGCACGTGCTGTCGAACACGCGGAAGATTCTCCGGAGCTGGTCGGTCGCGCTGTCACCAGGGAACAATGGCTAGCCGGCGAGCAGCTCCACCATGACGCAGCCGAGCGACCAGGCGTCCACGAGCTCGTCGTAGTCCGGCTTCCCCAGGAGCATCTCCGGAGCCATGTACCAGAGCGTGTCGGCCTGACCGCGCGCGGCGGAGCGCGGCGCGCTCGCCATGGAAACGGCCAGCCCGAGGTCGTATATCTTCACCACGCCATCGCCACCGACGAGGATGTACCGGGCTTGATGTCCCGGTGGACGATGCCGCGCTCGTGCATCCTCCTAGCGCCGCTCAGAAGCTACCGCATGACGCGGCGCGTCTCCTCCTCTGCAAACGGCCCGCGGCGATCACGCAGAACGTGCCGCTGAGGCTCGGGCCGCACGAGGCTGCACTGCCAGGTGCGGGAGTCCCGCGCGATGCCGTGCAAGCCGACGACGGAGGGGTGGCCGCGGCACGCCACCAGGTCGCGGTGGAGCGGAGCGCGTGGGCATGGCGCCTCCTCTTGCTGCTGCCGTCGTCGGGCGAGCGGACGAGGCATTTCAGAGCGACGTCCGCGCCGGTGGCGCGGTGGCGCGCCTTGACGACGACGAGGAAGCCGCCCTTCCCGAGCACGCGAGTCAGCGGCGTGGTCGTCGATCATGGCGCCAATGGCTGCTTCCGCAGCGGCTCTTCGCGAGACGGTGGCCATGGGGTTCCCGCCCCCTCTGCTTCAGAGAGCAAGTTTTCGTGGCGCGCGCGCAACGCATGGTGCGCGTTTGCCGCTGTTCGATCGGATTCCGATCAGCTGGAGGGAAACGCGCTTCCGAATTCGACCGGGAGTGGAGTATGGCACCGCCTCGCCGGGAGATATAAGCTGCATTGGGGGCCTCGTGGTAGGCGATCGCCTTCTTCCTCCCCAATTTCCCCATCCAATCCTCCCCACTCCCCCATCCAATCCAAAATCGATCGCAGGAGCCCGCGGGAAAGCCGCCGCCGCCATGGCCGGGCAGATGCTCCGCCGGTGGAATAGCTTCTACGGCGCCTTCGACCCCGTGGACGCCGCCATCGAGGCTGTCGATCCAGACCAATTTTCCCGCCACGTGTTCCAGCGCGCGAGGGGGGACCTGTTGGTATGGCTCTGCAACGCCGCCGACGACGACCAGGCGGAGCGTATCTGCGGGATTCTCGACGACCTCATGGCAGAGTCTCTCGAGACGCTCAGGGTGGTTCCATCAACGCCGGGTGTGCCCATCTCCACGGAGCTCGACGAGTCTGTGCGCGCGCTGCGGGAGCACGACTCGGAGCGCATCCGCCTCCTCGCGCGCGGCATCGTGAGCGGGTGGGAGGCCTCCGTCGAGGACGACGTCGTGAAGGTCACACCGGCCATGCCAATGAAGAAGCTGCCGCGGCCCAAGGCGACCGTCGGCCAGCAGCAGCAGCGCGTCTTCGCCGACCCTGACGCGGAGACGAAGCGACCTCCCAAGATCGTCGGCGAGCCGTTGTCCAAGAAGACGGCTGAAATCATCAAAAAGGTGTCCGATCCTGCCGCCGGCTTCGTCGACGGTGATCGTGCCGTGTTCTGCTCGGAGGAGAAGATGGAAGCTGCAAAGCGCAAGCTCCGCCAAGGTTACCAAGAAGCAGAGGACGCCAAACGGCGGCGCAGGACGCAGTTGGTGCAAGCGCCCAAGATGATGCAGCCAATCAGGAGGTGCACCAGCTCCATGGTGAAGAAGACCTTCGCGGTCAGGACGCAGCTTCACGTGTAGCTCTAGTCAAGAAACTACTGTAGTAGATCCAGAACTAGTGTCCTGGTCACATATTATATGTAATCCTTCTTCTCGAATCTCGAACATGCCATACTGCAGTTGAAACTAGCACGACTGCAAATGTAGTTGCTCGTAGCTCGTATGCACATGATCGAAAGAAGTTGATGAATTGAATCCAAAGAAGTTGTTACAAATCTGATGAAATCTGCAAAGAACTTGGAAAGAAATTACTCTTCATGGTGGGAAACATGTGTTTGCATCGAATTATGTTACTCTGCACGCATCTAAGCAATCAACAAAGCTCCTTTTAAAATGGACCGGGATACCCTAAAAAAATATGGACTGGGATATCCACAATAATTCTACGCGCTAACTGCCACACGTGCGGCAAGAAGGAAGACGCACCACACGTCTCTAATGTAAACAGATTGCCATGTCATCGCATGCATCCATGCAGAAATCTTTTTAGATTTTCAGTTTTTAAAATGTTTTATCTCTTAAACGAAAAATCCGATTGAAAATCCGTTTTCTCCATTAAATCCCTCGCGATGAGATCTTCGAAACTAGATCCCATGTTGATATGTTTTGATGAAAAAAAAATTAGATTAAAAGTTGCCATGTCTATTGCATATGAATTGCCATGATGTTTACATTGAAGTTGCCATGATATGTTTCAGCTATTTTCTTCTACATTTAAAAGTAAATTTTGACATTTATAAAACGGGAAATTAAAAAACTAGACTTGCCACGAAACATAAACTAAAATTGCCATGATAGATGCACGTAAAATTGCCATGGTTCATACAAAAATAATTTTCATGATCAAAGTACTGGAGTTGCCATCATCAAAATACTAAAATTGCCATGATCTACAAACTAAAATTGCCACATGACAACTTTAGTTTAAGCCCTATGGCAACTGTAGTGTAAACATCGTGGCAACTTCTGGCAAAAAAAAATTCGTCGAAACATATCAACATGGGGTCTAGTTTTGAAGATCTCGTCGAGACGGATTTAATGGTGAAAACGGATTTTTAGTTTGCTTTTTTATTTAGGAGATACAACATTTTTATGCTGAAAACCAAAAAAAAAATCTGCTGATGTCATCTATTCATACGTGGCAAAATAAGTGGTGATGGAGGCGTGTGGGCGATGTGCAAACGCCCACACGTGTGGGCGTTAATATTTAATTCTAAACACACTGACCATTACAGGGGTTTCACAGAGTTTCCTTCACAACTAATCACTGCCCCCCTGATTTTCAGGCAGGGGTGGGGCCCTCCACCTTATTTGATCCAATTAAAAGATCCCAGCTAGGCCTCTTCGTTGATCCCGTACTAGCCCTGCCCGTGTGTGTAGCAAAGTCGGGATATCCATCTGTCGTTTGATCGAAGGCGGAGAGAGCGAACGAAATGTTCTGATGGGCACCCTTGCGAGGGCTCGCTGCGGGCATCGCGGGAGGGCCCTAGTGCGTCACGTGTGACGCGTTCAAGTTGCCGCCACACGTCGCGTCGCTTGTTAGTTTTGATTTTTTTTTTTTTTGATGTTTTTGGTCTTCCGGCTTTTGCCTAACTTTTCTGAGGTTTTTGTAAAAATGGTCTTTATGTTTCATTTTTCAAAGCACAATTGTGTTTCTTATAGAAGCACAGATTGCTTTTCGAAAGCCTAGTTGTGCTTTCACGGGGAGCACACACATTTGATTCTACGAGAAGTGCTTCTCGAAAAGTGAAAAGTACAATTATGTTTTCAAAAAAAAGGTAAAGTACAGCATGTGCTTCTATGAGCCGCGAGGCGCGCATCCTTGTTTCCGTGACAAGCACAGCCAATGCTTTGTCCAGAAAAGCGAAAACCACAATCGGTGCTTTCCAAAAAAAAAGTGAAAACTCACAACCGTCTATGTTTTTTTATTCATTTTTTTCAGTTGCCTGTTCTTTTTGGTTTTGTTTTCATATTTTTGGTATTTAGGGGTTTTTCTCAGCTTTTGGATTTATTGTGAAATTTTTTCCGGCAAAACCTATTTACATGGGATCTAGCTTCGAAGATCTCGACGCGAGGAATTCAACGGTGAAACGGTTCGGTATTTGGACACACAGTTCAAGAGATAAAAACGCTTTGATACACGAATCTACTAAAAGGGAAAAAGTCTCAGGTTGCAACAAGTGATATGCATACAGTGTGCCACTTGTCAGCGGGTGAGATGGTGGGGAGTGACCTTTGCAAGTGGTAAGCCTTAACTAGTGATTTCGCCATGACGGACATTTTCGTTCGACAGCAACAAGCGCCGCCCCCCTCCCCCGGGTGCACGTGAACCACGAACATCTCAGGCCCATTGCTAGCCTTTTGGCCCAATAGAAATCCCTTTCGCGCCAAAAAAATAAAGAATATTGTGAAAACTATCCAAAAATATATTAAATATACAATACACAAATTTTACAAATTGACATATACCGTAAGTTTTACCATGAAGTGTACAAAAATTTTAAGATAAATTTCCCACCTGACCGTAGAAACAGCATATAATTCTTTTATTTTGCCATGGTTGTAGAAAACAAATTACAAAATTTTGCCATGCAAGATAGGTGCAAAAATTTCTATGTACTCCCTCCAGTCCTTTTCACTACGCATATCAGATTTTGGTCAAGTCAAACATTGCAAAGTTTGACCAAATTTATATTAAAAAATATCAACATCTACAATATCAAATATACATACTATGAAACTACATTTTAGACAAATCTAACAATATTGATTTGGCATTGCGAATGTTTATACTTTTTTCTATATGTTTGGTCAAAGATACTTTGACTTTGGACAAAACTTATATGCAGACTAAAAAGGACCGGAGGGAGTAAATTGCCAATGATTACAAAAGAAAATGCCGAGGTGCAAAATGGAATATGTATTGAAACAAAAAAAGAGTTGTTGTGTTGTATATAATAACTTTGTCATGGATTTATGCCATGTGAGCAGCAAGTATATGATACGTCTTCACTGTATCTATAATTTATAAAGTATTCATGCCATGTTTATAATTATTCTTACATGATTTTGGTATGATTTAGTTAGAACTAACCCAGACTGACGTTGTTTTCAGCAGAACTACCGTGGTGTTGTTTTTTGTGCAGAAATAAAAATTCTCGGAACGCGCTGAAAATCAACGGAGAATATTTTTTGAAAATATAAAAAATACTGGAACGAAAAGCTACCGGAGGGAAGTCCCGAGGCCACCACGAGGGTGGAGGGTGCCCCCCCTAGGGCGCATCCCCTACCTCGTGGACTCCCTGTGGGCTCCCCTGACGTGAAACCGACGCCAACCCCTCCTATAAATCCTAAAAACCCCAGAACAGAAGGGAGATCGAAAGTTCCACCGTGCAAACCTCCAGAACCACAAGAAATCAATCTAGGCCCTCTCTGGCACCCTGCTGGAGGGGGCCATCATCATCGGAGGTCATGGGGGAGGATCTCGGAGGGGCCATCATCGCCATGAAGGCCAAGGACTAGAGGGAGAACCTCTCCCCATTCAGGGGGAGGCCATGGAGGAGGAAGCACAAGAGGGAGAACCTCTCCTCCTCTCTCTCGGTGGCGCCGGAGTGCTATCGGGAGGGGAATCATCATCGCGGTGATCGTCTTCATCAACATCACCATCATCATCACCACCCTCATCTTTTTTACGCGGTCCACTCTCCCGCACCCCGCTGTAATCACCTACTTGAACATGATGGTTTATGCCATATATTATGATCCAATGATGTATTGTCATCCTATGATGTTTTGAGTAGATTTCCTTTGTCCTTGGGTTGATTGATGATCTAGATTGTTTTGAGTTGTATATTTTATTATTGGTGATGTCCTATGGTGCCCTCCGTGTCGCGCAAGCGTGAGGAGTCCCTGCGTAGGGTCTGCAATATATTCATGGTTTGCTTATTGTCTGCGTTGCGTGAGTGACTGAAACACAAACACGGATAAGTGGGTCATGGCGTATGAGAATAAAGAGGACTTGATACTTTAATGCTGTGGTTGGGTTTTTTCTTAATGATCTTTAGTACTTGCGGATGCTTGCTAGAGTTCCAATCATAAGTGCATATGATCCAAGAAAAGAAAGTATGTTAGCTTATGCCTCTTTCTCATATGAAATTGCAATAGTGATTACCGATCTTTTAACAATTGCCTAGGACAATTCCGCACACCGGTCCATCATTATTCCACACTTGCTATTTATAATACTTAAGTAATACTCTAATTTTATGATAACATCACCTACTTTTATATTTTAGCTCTCCAATACCATGCAAAGTTACCCTCTTCATACCCACAACATTATTTTGTTTCTCGTTTCTAGTTGGAAGCAAACGTTCGATGTATGTAGAGTCGTATCAGTGGCAGATAGGATTTGAGAGAATATTGATCTTATCTTTTGCTCCTTGTGGGTTCGACACTCCATACTTATCACTTCCACCTTTGAAAATTGCTACGATGATTCCTTGCATTTGGGGATTATCAGTACACAACTTGACATAGTGGCGTAGCTGGACGGTGGACAGGGTGGTCCCTGGACCACCCTATACATCGGCCAATACTACATTATACCTGCAAAAAAAAAATAGGCAAGTGTAAGTCCAAAAAGTACAACAGCACGATTTGATAGCTAGCTCCCTTGTTCTTTCCTACATTCTACATGTACGCTCCCCCCCAAGAAAAAGTCCTCTTGTATGCTTGATTACTATTTTAAATACTTGTTTAACATTTTTTCGATGCTTGATTAAAATTTTCTAAATACATGATCAATAGTTTTCCACACATTGTATACTTTTTGTATACATTTTTCGTATACATGAGAAACATCTTCTCTATACACATTTAACATTTTTCAGACGCTTGGTTAACGTTTTTTCCAAATATTTTATGTAAAGTGTTTTCTAAAAAAATATTTATTTAGAACATTTGGAAGTATAAACCAAAGTAAAAGATAAGAAAGCAAAAAACAAAAAAAAAACATGAAAAAAAAACAATAATGCGGTTGTGCATCCCACGCGACTGGGCCGGACCATCTTGCGCTTGCCTTCGTGTGAGAGTTCCTACGTCTTGCGTTAAGCGAGACATTTGGGGGAGGGGGGGGGATGCTAGATCTATGTACGGTTTCTACGTAATTCATCTTACGGGCTGATGTGAAACAAATCAATTGGGATGTGATTAGCGGTTGGGGCCCATCCCGGTTAAATTCAGTGGGGTGGGGAGGAGAGAATTTATCATGAATCATTCGTAGGTGTAGGATTTTCACAAGTAAAATATGCACCTAATCAAAGGATAGCCGCACGAGGGGCCTAGCCTTAGGCACCCCCCCTCTCCAATGACTTCAAACATGGCTAGTGAGAGGCCGCCGCGTAGCGAGCCGATGACTCCGGGCGATTCTATGTCTCGGTTGCTGTGAGACAGGAGACCGCGTCGCTACATAGAGTCGGTAGTGGGCCGGCCCTGTAACTATGTGTTTTGTCACGTTGACATTATGCTACCATCATGTATGTCTTTTTCACGTTTTATTTTATTTATATTTAAAATAAATAAATTCATATAGTATAAAACATAATTTTGATAACATGTGACAAATCAAAAAACTTGTGTGTTTAAAAAAAGTTGATGACTCAAAAAAAATTACACATTGTAAATAATGTCTGTGTAATTTTTTTTAAAATGTTTCGTACCATTCAAAAAAATATCGGTTACATTTTTAGAAAAGGTCACAGGTTTCAAAAATATATGTGTGTCATTTTTCAAAATGTTTATAGAATGTAAAAAATATTTGCATAGTTTTCTCTAACAATTCTATTATTCCAAAAATATATTTCAACGTGTACTTGAAAAATGTTTAACACGTATTTGAAACATCTTCAAAATATGTATTTGAAATATATTAAAAACATAAATAAATGTTTTCAATGTATACAAAAAATGTACAATGTGTGTGCAAAAATAAACACTAAAATATATTTAAAAGTTGTTAATATTGTATTTCAAAATATTAAACATGTATAAAAAATGCCCTATTGTATATAAAAAATGTAAAATGTGTACGAAGGAATTAGATATGTGTTATAAAAGGAAAAAAAAATAAGAAAACCAAGGAAACTGAAGAAAGAAACAAAGAAATTTGAACAAAAAGGTTAAAAAAAAAGGAAACCCAAAAAACCAAAGGAAAATTATGCTCAAGCATTAAAACTAGCGGAAAAAAGCCACAGGGAAAAATACTCAAGCTCAGCGACAGTGTTGGGCTGGTCCAGCCACCACACTGTAGCAAATTTCTAGTAGGAATCAGTATGAGCAAAATATAGCTCTAGGGGAGAACTCTTGCTTGAATACAACTAGAGAATTATGAAAAGAAGGAAATCGGTGCTAGGTGGGATCCCTTGCGAGGTTTGTTTTTGTTTATTATTTATTTTTACTTTTTGGCTTTTCTGTTTTATTCTTCTGTTCACTAATCACACTAATTATAGAGTTTAAAAGCGTCTTCGACAACAACCCTAAAACATAGTTTTGATCCGAAAACTATCATTTGGGTGTCTTGAGGTAAAAGATGCCTCCAGCAGCAGTTCTACAGCTATATGATGGTGCAAAAAAATGGTCGTGGTGCTAAATTTGCTACAAAGGATCTAAATTTGCATCACCACTAGTGGTTGCCGCAAAACATAAAATGGTTCGGTGGGAACCATATACTGCAACAACCACATACCTCTTTAAGCCACATGACTCACCAATAGCACCATTGAAGAGCCGGATTTCTTTGTTATAACCACCGATAAAACAACGGAAACACACAATGAAATTGTTCTGCACTTCTAATATGACAACTTCCACTCTCGTTAGGACCGCATAACTGATACGTGTTACACTTAAGTCAAACGTGCCACAAACCGCCCTGGATCCTTTTTTTTTGAATGCACGATTCCATGTGCCATACAGGTCGCTTAGGGCTATGCACCATCAATCAACTGGTGATCATCATTTTCTACTTTGCCTGCCTTGATCGTGATGTCATCCACTAGAATAATGTCGTACAAATCTATCCCTCACTTAGGGCCAACCATGTTGATGAGAGAACCCTACAAAATCTTTGTTGTTTAGTTACTCTTCATACAAAAGTAAGAAATAGCTAAAGCTAAACATACTTCTCTTCAACTGTTTTACTTGCAACTGCATTTACTTAAGAAACATCTTACAATTGAAGACCAAGATCTTTGTCATGTATCAAACTGACTGGTTGCAAAGTGCACAACAGTGTTCGGGCATGGAAATTTGGTCCCCAATATTTATTTGATATTGTTCAAATCGTACATATTTACATAAGCCTGTCAAAATGAAAAGACAAAATAAAACGACTTGTTGTCATGGGATTATTCATGCTGTGCATGTTCATATAAAAAAATATGTGTTGTGTGCCAAGTAGCAACAAAGAGCCCAAACTATTATGTTCGATTTTTGTTAGGAATACATGACATCCGATTCCATAATTTAGAAGTTTCTCGTAGTAACTAATCATTTCAAAATATAAACTTGTTATAGTAATGTCTTATTCAATCCAAACTACAGTTCTGCTACTTCTAGAGAGACTAATCACATGCACATCTTTAATGATGCAATAGAAATTAAGTGCTTGTTTTCTATGTACGCGGTAGGTTTGGTCTTACATTGTGAAATGAAGAATATCCATACTGTATAAACCATGACCCGAGGTGGCGTTGCCCATGTTGCAACATCCACTTAATGTGAGAACTTCCCTAGTGGGTGATTTATACCGTATGGAATACTTCAAGGGGCCAAGTACCTGCTTTTATACTTGAGGGGGTTAAGTAATCTTATTCCTTGAAATAATTTCAGGTAAGTATGGATTTGCACCTGCTTCACGATGATGGGATCATCTCTGCTTATATTGACAACATAATTAAGCAATGGCTCCAGATTACCCCGCACTACTATGTATCCATAAAACTCTACAAGCAAAAACTCATACTTAGTTTAGCCAACTTTAATGAGAAAATTTGTAACACGCGATTAGGTTGATGCCACGAGCAAGTTCCATCACGTATGATGCAATCTGTGGGATCTACCGACCGAGCTTCATAAAGAAAACAAGTTACATTGCAATGGAAATCAATACTGGAAACAAATACTCGCCATACGACAAGTAAACATGCCACTTGAGGATTCCATGGAGCTATTGGAAGTTTTTCTTTTTATATTATCGATGCTCTTTTTATTCAATAATGCTATCAGAGGACCGTTCCCCGAATTTTGCTCAATCAAAAGATTTTTATTTTAGGTAACCCAACGACAAAGAGAGTAACATTGAATCACCCCAGAAAGGAAACTGTTCATTTTAGTAGCCCATGATATATCATAAACTGCTAAAATATTTGTTGGTAAAGTTTACCCCTAACAATTACTAAAACAAGTCATTTCAACACTTGATAAGATATTCTTTTGTTTCTCTTTTTAGAAGTCCTTTTTTTCCTGATGGTAGATAACATCATACCTTATATATTACAAAATATTTTCATAATTTTCTATAATTATTTGCATAAGTTAGTGGCAACTAAACCTATTTAACACATACGGCACAAAAAATATGTGTTAAATGGAAGCTATGAACATTCCATAATGTAAGGTTTGATGCCTTCTCTCACCTCCATTTTTCTACATAAAAGTCACGATGAGAAACAAAAATGGTCATTCTATTAAAGCAGAAATTTGCTGGAGGGGGTGAAGCAAGCTGGTAAGTCGGTGATAAGCCGGTTCTCTAGACGGTCGAAGAACTTCAGGGGATTGTGATGTCCCATGAATCACGACCTAGAGGGCACTAGTTTTCTTTCCTATACTTATTCTGCAAAACCTAAAAGATGCAACCCATGGGTACTATTTGGCGTATATTCTTTTATATGTGGTAATGCATCAACATTCGACTTGTGAAAGTAAAGAATGTAAACTAAATTTCAACGGAGAATGTAATAATTGACCTTAGCTTGAATAATGTGGTCATAACAAATAAAAATAGAAAATTGAGATATTAGTCACTTATTACTCTCATTACGGTTTGTGACATTTTTTTAAAAGGAGGTCATCCCCGGGCCTCTGCATCCAAAAGATGCATGCGGTCATATTATTAAGCAAGTGCAACAAAATACAAAGTCTGTAATCCGGAGTACAACTCACAAAAGGAGCACAAATAAAATAGGCTAAGCAAGTAAATCAAAGCCACAACCGGCTGGATGAGACTACATTAAGGACCTATCATATAATGAGACCGCCATCCAAACCGGTTGAAGATAGCCCGTGCTACCACCTCCCATCGGTTGCACCAGTAGCCAAATGACCCTGGAGCCCACATGAGTGAGTAACAACCATGTACAGATCCATGCCGTAGCTCTGAAAATAACCTGCAAGAAGTTTAGAATATGTAATCTGTTAAAAATCATAGCATTCCTACAGTTCCAGATAGCCCAGACATGATAGTCTATTTTCGAAGTTGAGTACCCGGCCCTGTATACAGAACCATGTCAGTGTGTGATTTTTGGAAGTATTTCCCAGGGGATTACATGATCTCTTTTATCATTGCAGACTACAAATGCCCTCTTCGGTTTCTTTGTTGCACTCATTCCGTCTTCCTAGCAACCAGGATGTCTGGTATGCCAAACTCGTCACCTTTTTACTACGTTGGTGCTGGTCATGTTCCTGAGATCCATGAAGAAATCTATCGCCAAAGAGAATAAAAAGGCTATTTTTTCCAGTATTTTTAAGGCTATTTTTCTGGGATTGACTAAGGCTGGTTGTAATACTGGAAATATTGACTAAGGCCATGAACGAGAGAAGTAGAGGAGAGGCGCCGCGGCGGACCGGCACTTCAAAAACTGGCAGGAAGATGGGCTGTGGATGGTAAGTTTTCGTCGCGCTCGCGCAACACGTCCATGTGAAACTCGGATTCCGGACGCGCTTCCTTTATTCGAATTGGAGTGGAGCTCGACTTGCACATGATCAGAATTTATATAAGCGTACTACATCCACAAGAGAATTCTTAGCTTTCCTTGATCGCCCAACCTTCTGCCTACCCCGCGAGACAAGAGCACCACCGCTAGGTCACACAGAGGACAGAGCTCGCGTCCGCCGCCACGCCATGGCCGCGTCCACGCAGAGCAGCCCGCTCCGCCGATGGAAGCGTTTCTTCCACGTCTTCGACTCTGTGGATGCCGCCATCAAGCCCTCCAACCCTGACCACTCACGCGACGAGCTCCGGCGCGCCAGGGTCGACATCGTGGAGCAGCTATGCGACGCCGCGGACGACGACCAGGCGGAGCGCCTCTGCCGGATTCTCGACGACCACATGGCGGAGTCCCTTGAGACGCTGCGGCTGGTTCCGGTGATGCCCAACCTGTTGGTTTCCACGGACCTCGCCAAGTCCGTCTGCGCGCTGCGCAGGCACGAGTCGGAGCGCGTCCGCGTCCTTGCCAGAGGTATCGTGAGCGGGTGGAGGGCGTCGATGAAGGACGAGCTCGCCAAGGTCAGAGACACCCTGCACAAGCTTGACAACATCGACATGCCGCAGAACAAGAAGGTCACCATCGATCAACAGCAACGTGTCTCGGCCAGTTCTGACATCGTCATCAAGACGGTGGGAATCAGCAAGAAGGCGTCCGATTCCGCCGGCGGTGACCGTGCTGGGCTCTGCTCGGAGGAGAAGATGGCAGCCGCAAAACGCAAGTTCCACCAAGCTTACCAAGAAGCAGAGGACGCCAAACGGCGGCGCAGGACACAATTGGTGCAGGCGCCCAAGATGATGCAGCCAATCAGGAGGTGCACCAGCTCCATGGTCAAGAAAACCTTGGCGGTCAGGAGCCAGCTTCACATGGCTTAGGGTTCTAGCTCAAATAGTTGGAAAGATCTAAACTAATGTTTCTGTATCCTTCTTTTCGAACATGCAGTACTGCAGTTGTAACTTGCACTACTGCAATAATGCAGTTGCTTGCTTGCCTGTTTTGTATGTGATCGATGGAAGTTGATGAATTGAAAGCGAGATTCAGTGTTACAAATCTGCTGAAATCTGCAAACAAATTACTCTTCATGTTGGGAAAGATGTCGAATTGTAATTTACACGTACCTAAGCAGTAAGCAATCAATAAAGATTCCCTTTTTACAATTTTGAGTTCTCATGTCCGTGTTCAGACTTGTAGTCCAATTTGAATTCAATCAAAATTGACAAAACTATCCTCTTATGGGACCGAGGGGGTACATATGTACGACAAACCATGATATACAAGTATACAACCACAAAAAGGTCAAAAAGAAAAAAAAATGAGGTTTGCAAGTTGGATTGTGCTAAACACAGATTGCATAACGAAATGCCATTGTTTGAACTGACGTGTATTAGGTTTTGCCTTCTTTAGTTACGCATCGAGGTATATTAATGGAGAAAGGCCTGTGAGATCGAGGCATCCTTCATGTAGATGAAATATTTACATGTGTACATGATTCCCCTTTCATACATGACGCAATGACATTACTGGCATTCAGAACCTTGATTCGGTGTTTGGATGGTTAGAGGGTAGTGGTATGAGACGTTTCCGTCGACGACAAAGCGCCTACGGCGACTTCTTAAATCTTAAGAGTGCGTGCGTTCATAGAGGTGAGTGTGCGCGCGTATGTATAAGCGCTTGCATCTGTACTATGTTAAAAAAAAAACCTTTGATTCGGTTCTTATCTGCAGATCATGAAAGCCAATTATCACACTCCATGGTCACCATTGATAAACAGCGCCAGAGACCCGTCTCTCCATCCTTTCCACCCCCAAATAATGCAGTGTTCTACCATAATCTGGAATCCTACAAAATGAGCAAAAAAATTACTTATTTGGGCTTCTTTTCATCGGCTTGACATGTTTGTGGACAAAAATGTCCTTTTCTGGACTGCCGACTTGATGTACCTACTTGCATCCACTTTGAAAACTTATCTACATGCAGCGAAATTTACTTGAATTTCAAAATATACTAGACCTTTACACCTTAAATTCAAACAACAATGAACTTTATAATCAGAACAAGAATGAAACTTACTTGCATCCACTTGCAAACTTATCTACATGCAGCGAAATTTACTCGAATTTCAAAATATACTAGACCTTTATACCTTAAATTAAAAAAATGAACTCCATAACTAGAACAAGAATAAAACTGGTCAACTAATTGATTACTTCTCTTTAAAATGAAGTACTATTTTGCGGAATAACTTTCAATCTATTCATTTTTAATTATGGCAATACCACGAACATCAGAAATAATAAACATTAGATCCAGATCCGTAGACCACCTAACGACGACTACAAGCACTAAAATGAACCAAAGACGCGCCACTATCATCGCCCTCCCTCGCCAGAGTCGGGCAAAATTTGTTGTAGTGGGCAGTCAGGAAGTCGTCGTGTTAAGGCCCCATAGGACCAGCGCGCCAAAACAGCAACCACTGTCGTTGAAGAGTAGCGTAGACCGGAAGTACCCAACCCGAAGACACACGAAGGAAGCGGACTACGCCCAGATCCGTGCAAATCCACCAAGAACAGATCCATGAAGACTGATATGTCTCCAACGTATCTATAATTTATGAAGTGTTCATGCCATATTTACATCAATTATATATGGTTTTGATGCATTTTATATTATTTCTATAGACTAACTTATTAATGTAGTGCCCAGTGTCAGTTCCTATTTGCTGCATTTTTTTGTTACACAGAAAATCAATATCTACGAAGGTCAAAATGCCACAAGAATTTATGGTGATCTTTTATTGAATATATATGATTTTTTGGAATAATCAACGCAAGATGGTGCCCGAGGGCCCCGCAAGCCAGGCCGGCACGCCCTACCCTCCAGGGCACGCCCCCCGGCTTGTGGGAAGCCCTTTAGGTCGGTTGGAGCCTTTCTTTCGCCACAAGAAAGCCAATTTTCGGAGAAAAATACCCTCAAAATTTTAGCCCAGTCAGAGTTACAGATCTCCGACTATAAAAAAACGGTGAAACGCCAGAAAATATATGCAAGATAGAGAAGAAAATAGAGAGATCCAATCTCGGAGGGGTTCTCGCCCCTCCAGGCGCCATGGAGGCCAAGGGCCAAAGGGGAGAACCTCTCCTCATCTAGGGGTTGTGGGAGCTAAATCCGGCAGATCTCGGATAGGGGGGCCCGAGCTGGTGATCTTGATTATATGATAACAGGAAGTATAGAGACATGATGTTTACCCAGGTTCAGGCCCTGTCGAAGAGGTAAAACCCTACATCATGCTTGTATTGTATTGATTGTGGATGGGTACAAAGTATGGGATGATCTACCTCGAGATCGTATGCATGAATCTGATCTGCCTCTACGGACTAAACCCATGGTTTATATAATGCCCGGGGTACCTAGGGTTACACATGGTCGGTTACATCTAGATATAACATGCCAACTATTTGAATATGCCTTGAAGTGTATGCCGAGTCTTCGAGGATTCTATCTTTGAGCACGTTGAGGGCTGTAGTATACATGGTCCAGTCTTCGGTAGTCGGTGGTCCCTGGCCTGGCCGATGATTAATAGACCGACGTGGTATGTACCCCCTAATCCAGGACACCGTCAAGGAGGCCATGATGGAGCAAGCCAGAGGGGAGCCTCTCTCTCCTTCTCTCCTGATGGCGCCGGATTGCCGTTGGGGGAACCATCATCGCGGTGATCATCTTCATCAACGTCGCCGTCTTCAACACCTTCCTCATTTTTTTCAGTGGTCCACTCTCCCGCAATCCACTATAATCGCCTATTTGAACGTGGTGTCCTACCACTTTATCCGATCTTTTTTTTCAAATAGTACAATCGAAGTCACTCACATACACGAGCATACACTCACCCCTATGAACGCACCCACACCTACCTCTGTGAGCGGCTCCGAAAGACTGAGTTAGCATAGCATCTTGAGGTTTACAAAGTCACCACAGATGCCTCGCAGTTGATGGAATCGTCTCTTCCCATTGAACGAACATCGCCGGACTAAAATAAATCCATGAAAAATGCGAGCACCAATGTCCAGTCTAGGACTTGAACCTTGGTGGACTGGGGATACCTCTCTCCTCCTACCATCCAATCACAGATTTGTTCGCTATCAGATCTTATCTTAATATATATGGCTTCAAAGTTTATTACTAACCTTATTATTTGAACCGGAGTCTGGTCTTTTTTGGAGCCATGCATAGAATTGCATGTTATCTCCCCTCCGTTTCAAAATATAAGATGTATTATTTTTTAATAGTTAAATTATCTTTGTTTGACAAAAATTATAGCAATATATATCAGCATTTACAATATTAAATAAATAAAATAGATCTATTGACGAATCTAAATGACAATGATTTGGCATTAGTCATTGATATGCTTCCTGTAAACTTCGGCCAAAGTTGTAGAAGTTTGACTTATTAAACTTTTGCAAAGTTGGAGCAGTCTTTTTTGAAAAAAGAATAAACCTTATATCTTGGAATGAAAGAAAAACATTATAGAAAAGGAATACAAATTGCCACCAATTTTTGAAGTTTGAGATTTACCCTAAAATAATTTATAACCGATATATCCCAGAGCTCAAAATCCAACTAGTCCCGTCCCTCACCGTGCAATAGTGTAGACCTCTAATCTACGATTAAAGATGCAAACTATCATTTGGCAAAATTTTGTAATTAGCACTACAAAACTTTCTATTGAATTGTGGGGCCCTCCTGGTAAGGAGGATCCCTTCAAAAATTAGCGTATGCTGCGTATTGCAGTGTGCACACGGTATTCTTTAGTAAAAGGCGAAAGAATAGTTCGCTTTGTGCCCGCTGCGCAGCTGCGTGCTTTCAAATGGACGGCTTGGCCCTCCTTATATACTGCTGTCTGGTAGCGCTGTGAGCTCGAGTAGCGGTGTGGGACTATTCTCTGTGCGAAACGAGAGCCTCCTCCTCCGCGCAGCCGCGAGCAGGTGCGAAAGGCCGAGGCCTTCACGGACGGGGGCAACCTAGTAGGCTTTTGGGCCCCGTGATACTGCTACTACGGGAGCAAATGCCAGAGGCCGCATACTTACAAAAAGAAAAAAAACACAAACCTCTCGCTCAATCTGATTCTTCTATCTAAAATAATAAAAAAAATCTCTCGCTCAATCACTCCTCGATCGCAACCCAACTAGAATCCGCCCAGGCAGGCTGGTCACAATGGGCAAAAATATAAGCTAGTAACTTACACACTTCCCTAAACTATGTTACTACCTCCATAATGGATAGGAACATCTATGTAGTGTCATGCAACGATGTATTTATTAGGTTATAGACTCATTGTTTCTTGGAGTGTGTGATGTTCCGGTAACTTAGTTAGTTACCACAAGCACCCCTCTCTTCATTAAATACGTGCCACATAAGCAAAATTGTATTGAAGTGTGTGATGTTACTCCTAAGTTCCTCCCCACTGTGACCAGCCTCATGTTCTTTCTCCTAGGCTCTCGCGACTCCCTTGTGAGCGGCGGTTTCTAGGGATTGATCTTCGTGAGGGTCCGTGATTTTGGCTCGCGGATCCAATCTTTCCTTCCCTGTCCTGTTGATCCCTCCTGCCTCTTCTGGGTCCGGGTAATTCCTCCTCCCGCTGCTGTTCGGGGTGATCCAGGGGCGTTCTTTGTATCGCTGCCCACCCTTGGCAGTGGCTGGTCGAGGGTTGCCGGTTCCCTCATGGCGGAGGTCCAAGATGAGGAGAGGAGCGCTGCCCTTGAGGGCGTGGTTCCTGCGCAGGGCTGCGATGGTGGTCCGTTGGGACCGGCACAGCCAGGCAAAGGGAAAGTGGCGGCGGTTGGAGAGGCGTCTTCTTCAGAGGGTGGTTCCTATTCTGCTGGTCGTGTGGAGGAGATGTTGGAGCGGCTGCGCCTCACGGCGACGGAGGTGAATCTGGTGGCCCTGGACAATGAAGACGAGGTCGACCTGGTGGCTCCGGATTGCGCCCTGGTGGGGAAGGCCTTGTCCCCCAACACGCTCCACATCCATACGATCTCGTCAGTGATGAGACCGGCATGGGGCAACCCAAAGGGATTGTTGTTCCACCCCGCGGGTGACAATTTGTTTGTCGCTGAATTTGGCACCGAGGCAGACAGAGCCAGGGTGGTCGAGGGCTCACCATGGATGGTGGGCAAACATGCAGTGCTGCTAAAGGTATTTGATCTGAATGTACAACCTCTTCAGGTTTAGTTTGATCGTTTGGCCATTTGGGCCCGAATTATGCGGTTGCCTCCAAGATTGATGAAGGAAAAACTTGGGATGCAATTTGCTAAAGCAATTGGTCGAATCTCCAAGGTGGAGTCTGACGCAGATGGCCGCTGCTGGGGAGGTTTTGTGAGGGTGAGAGTTGAGATTGCTGTACAGGAGCCAATCGTTCGATATGTGACAATAACTTCGGCAAAGCTCAAAACTACTGGAACTTACTCTGTGATGTATGAGCGGCAGCCGTTTCACTGCTTCTCCTGTGGTATCCTTGGCCACTCTTCGATCTTGTGCCCTAATCCGGGAGTTAGAGATGAAAATGGGGACCTACCCTATGCCTCAAAGAAACTGTGTGTGACGAATGCCAATCCGAGGAAATCGGGAGGTTCTCCAGTAATGCATCAACGTCTGCCGATGGGGAGGAAATCTATGTTGGGGCTCGCTCTTCTTCCTCAAACCGGTCCAGGCCCAGAGACCAGACAGGCTCGGTTGGCGGGGATGGGGAGGTGTCATCTCCTCTTAGGAAAGGAGGGGCGGCCCGGGGCCGAGGGCGCTCTACTCGTGGACGGGGAAAAGGGCGAGATGGCGGCTCAGGCAGAGAGTTGTTCCCTGTGCAATAAAAGAAGACTGGTACGGCTGGCCAGAAGAGGAAATCTGCTAAAGCCCAAGCTTCGACTACGACCCTTGGACCTGTAGAGACTAATGCTCTTGCCCTAGTGCCTTCTTTTGGAGGTCCTGTGTGCTGCACCGAGGGGGAGAAGGTCTCTGATTCTGCCTGCTACAAGAAGCAACGTACCTCAGACATTCGATCGGCGGATCCGGCGGTGGCTGCAGAGCAGCCCCGCCAGATGCAATGAGTATCATTTGCTGGAACTGTCGAGGTTTGGGGTCGGACTCGATAGTTGGCGAGCTTCGCTGGCTTGTGAAGCTCTACCGCCCCTCCCTCCTCTTTCTTTCGGAGACGAAGATGAGGGACTCAAGAGTGAGGAATTTTATGTGGTCTCTGGGTTTCAAGGGTTGCTTTGCAGTTAGTTCCGAGGGCCTCAGTGGGGGGCTGGCCTTGTTTTGGTCATCTACTATTGATGTTTCAGTCAAAGCTTTTAACAAGCGATGCATCAACACTCATGTGAAGCTGAATGATGGTGAGGTTTGGCGTGCGACCTTCGTATATGGGGAACCCAAACGTGAAGATAGACATTTGTTCCGGGATTTTCTTCGTCGCTTGCATCCTGTTTGGGAGGGCTCGTGGATATGTTGTGGGGATTTTAATGAAGTTCTCTCACAGGATGAACATTGTGGGCCTAGGGATCACTCTGAATCTTAGGTGTCGGCCTTTAGAGATGGCTTGATGGACTGTGGTTTAACTGATTTGGGTTTCTCGGGCCCCAAATTTACATGGTGCAACAAGCAGGAGTCGAACTGCCATGTCAAAAGCCGTCTTGACCGGGCTGTGGCAAATGGAGCTTTCACCAGTTTGTTTGATCTCTCTTGGGTGGAGAATTTAATAGCCACTACCTCTGATCACTACCCCATACTTATTTCCTTGGGCTTTAATTATCTTCAGAGCCGCCCTACACTAGTCCAACAGGGTTTCAAGTTTGAAGCTATGTGGCTGCGCGCGGAGGATTACAAAGAAACTTTCGAACAGGCATGGTCGGATGGTAGGGATGGCAGCCCTTCCCTGCAGTCTACATGGTCTAACTTAAAGCATGTTGCTGGTTCTCTGCGGAATTGGAGCAGGGAGGCTTTTGGTAATATCCGGCGGAAGATCGGAAGTTGGAGCGTCGCCTTGCTTCTATTAGGCCTCGACCCCTTCCCCTTCTTTGCTTTCGGAGGAGCGGTCTATCGAGAGCCCACTTTGTGAGCTTTTCGAGCGGGAGGAGATAATGGAGAGGCGGCTTTCCCGCATCGACTGGCTTAAGGCGGGTGACCGAAATACAGAATTCTTCCATGCTCGAGCGACAGCACGACGGAGGACGAACAGAATTCAGTCGCTTATCTGTGAGGATGGCTCTATTTGCAGCTCCCAGGGGGAAATAAAAAGCATGGTGCGGAGTTTTTATGACAAGCTATTCACTTCTGAACCATGCCCAAAAGCTGACGAGGTCATTGAAGCTATTCCTCAAAAGATCACGGCTGAGATGAATGAAGAATTGTGCAAGCCATATAGTAATGAGGAATTAGAACAACCCTTTTCCAAATGGGTCCAACGAAAGCCCCGGGTCCTGATGGGTTCCCGGCTCTTTTCTACCAAGCTCATTGGAATTTTCTTGAAGAGGATATTTGCCAAGCTGCGAGGGGATTCATCGAGGGAAGACCTATTCCAGAGGGGTTTTGTGATTCTGTGATTGTTCTAATACCCAAGATGACTAGACCGAAGCATTTGAAAAAAAATTCGTCCAATTAGTCTGTGCAATGTTCTCTATAAGATTGCTTCCAAGGTCTTGGCAAATCGGTTGAAGAAACTGTTGCCGGTTGTGGTGTCTAAATGTCAGAGTGCCTTTGTCCCGGGAAGACTGATGACTGATAACACCCTCATAGCCTATGAGTGTTTACATACCATCCGTCAATAGCGTGTGAAGCAACCTTTCTTCGCGATGAAAATTGACATGATGAAAGCGTATGATCGGGTTGAATGGAGCTATCTGCATGGATGCTTATGCAAGCTGGGTTTTGCCCCAGCGTGGATTGATTATGTGATGAGGTGTGTGACGAATGTTCGTTATGCGGTTAGAGTTAATGGGGAGCTTACTGATCCGGTGGTACCTTCCAAGGGCATCCGCCAAGGAGATCCGATTAGTCCCTACATGTTCCTCTTATGCACCGAAGGTTTGTCTAATCTGCTGCTTCAGAAGGAGAGTCGTGGTGAGCTACATGGGATCCGAAATGGCTGTCAAGGTCCACCTATCTCACACCTCCTATTCGCGGATGATAGCATCATCTTTGCTAAGAGTGATCGCCGTAGTGTGGACTCGTTGGATTCAGTTCTAAAATTGTATTGTGAGGGCTCTGGTCAAGCAATCAATAAGGAGAAGTCTTCAATCTTTTTTGGACGGCACTGTCCTGAGAGTGTTAAGAATGGAGTGAAGGCCAGGTTGGGAGTGCATAATGAGGCCTTTCATGACTCTTACCTAGGTATGCCCACTGAGGTTGGCAGATCCCCAACAAGCACTTTCAAATTCTTGACAGACAGAGCTTGGCAAAATATTGACGGTTGGTTTGATCGGCCTATATCGAGGGCTGGAAATGAACTTTGTTGAAATCTATCACATAGGCTATTCCGCCCTTTATATCAAGCTACTTCCGCCTCCCTATTGCTACATGTGAGAAGTTTCGCCAAATTGTGGCTGATCAATGGTGGGGTCGAGAGGATGGAAAGAAGAAACTTCACTGGAGGTCTTGGGCATGGCTCTCAACCCCAAAGTCACTTGGTGGTATGGGTTTCCGGGATATATCGCTGTTTAATCAAGCGATGCTCGGTAAGCAGGGCTGGAGACTTGTAACTGAACCTGATTCTTTATGTGCCCGTGTCTTGAAAGGAAGGTATTTTCTGACTGGGAACTTTTGGAGTGCCTCAGCACCTCGGACTGCATCGGCGACTTGGCGTGCTCTCCTTCATGGCCGAGAGCTGTTGAAACAAGGGGTACAGTGGGGTGTTGGTAATGGAAGAACCATTCGTATTTTGTCTGATCATTGGATACCGTCTACTCCACCCACAATGCTGCACACTATTTCACCCATTCCGGCGACGGCCACGGTCCATTGTCTTGTCGATGAAGAGAACGGATGCTGGGATGAAGGAACAGTGAGGGCCTCCTTTTCTGAAAGAGTGTCTGATGAGATCTTGCCTATTCCAATTCACGGGATAGGGAGTCCAGATTATGTCCGATGGCCATTCACTCGATATGGGGTGTATTCTGTACGATCTGCTTATAACTTGGCAAGAACAAGACGGTTCTCAATGGCCCACAGTGGCAACGGACTGGGCCAGAGTTCGAATTGGCCGGAGGAGGAAAAGCTATGGAAAGCACTGTGGAGAGTCAAGACTCCCAACAAAATGAAAGTTGTGCTTTGGCGTTTGACTCATGATTGTCTTACCTCGGGCGAGCAGCTGCGCCACGGCCATGTCTCGACTCAGACTGATTGCTTCTTCTGTGGCAGGCTGGAGAGTGTGGAACACGCTCTACTATTCTGTCCTCATGCTTGTGCAGTTTGGGAGTCGATCAAGGAGACTTTTGAAGTCAAGCTATGTCGGTCGTCCTTCACATCACCTAAGCAGTGGCTATTCGATTATCTATCCCGATGCTCTGATCATGATGCAACGGTCATGGCGGTGACGATTTGGCATATTTGGGAGGCTCGCAACACTGCGAGAAATGAACCGGAAGCCCCACACCCGAAGCGCACAACAGCTAGGACCCAAGCCTATATTGAGTTGATCTTCCAACACTTGTACAAACCTGTACCCGATCACAGGCGTGAGACCTCTTCGTCGACTCCTCTCTGGTCCCCGCTGCCGGTAGGTAAGCTGGTTGTGTTCTCTGATGTTGCCATCTCTGAAGATCTGAATAAAGCTAGAGTGGGTGTTGTGATTCTGGTGTTGGGGAACGTTGCAAAAAATAAAAAAATTCCTATGGTTTCACCAAGATCCATCTATGAGTTCATCTAAGCAACGAGTGAAAGGAGAGATGCATCTACATACCACTTTGTAGATCGCGAGCGGAAGCGTTCAAAAAAACGGGGTTGAGGTAGTCGTTCACGTCATGATCCTATCACCGGAGATCCTAGCGCCAAACGGACGACACCCCCGCGTTCAACACACGTACGGTCAGCGTGACATCTCCTTCGTCTTGATCCAGCAAGGGGAAAGGAGAGGTTGATGAAGATCCAGCAGCACAACGGCGTGGTGGTGGATGCAGCAGAACTCCGGCAGGGCTTTGCCAAGCAACTATGGGAGGAGGAAGAGGTGTAGCAGGGGGAGGGAGGCGCCAAGACTCAGGGTGCGGCTGCCCTCCCTCCCCCCTTCCTTTATATAGGCCCCCAGGGGGGCGGCCCTGGAGATCCAATCTCCCAAGGGGGGCGGCAGCCAGGGGGGTTGGAGTGCCCCCCAAGGAAAGTGGTGTGCCTCCCCCCCTAGGGTTTTCAACCCTAGGCGCAAAGGAGGCCCAAGGGGAGGGGGCGAACCAGCCCACTAGGGGCTGGTTCCCCTCCCACTTCAGCCCATGGGGCCCTCCGGGATAGGTGGCCCCACCCGATGGACCCCCGGGACCCTTCCGGTGGTCCCGGTACAATACCGAGTGACCCCGAAACTTTCCCGATGGCCGAAACAGCACTTCCTATATATAATTCTTTACCTCTGGATCATTCCAAAACTCCTCGTGACATCCGGGATCTCATCCGAGACTCCGAACAACATTCGGTTTGCTGCATACTCAAATTCATATAACCCTAGCATCATCGAACCTTAAGTGTGTAGACCCTACGGGTTCGGGAGACATGCAGACATGACCGAGACGGCTCTCCGGTCAATAACCAATAGCGGGATCTGGATACCCATGTTGGTTCCCACATACTCCTCGATGATCTCATCGGATGAACCACGATGTCGAGGATTCAAGTAACCCCGTATACTATTCCCTTTGTCAGACGGTATGTTACTTGCCCGAGACTCGATCGTTGGCATCCAATACCTCGTTCAGTCTCGTTACCGGCAAGTCACTTTACTCGTACCGCAATGCATGATCCCATGACCAGACACTTGGTCACTTTGAGCTCATTATGATGACGCACTACCGAGTGGGCCCAGTGATACCTCTCCGTAATACGGAGTGATAAATCCTAGTCTTGATCCGTGTCAACCCAACAGACACTTTCGGAGATACCTGTAGTGCACCTTTATAGTCACCCAGTTACGTTGTGACGTTTGGTACACCCAAAGCACTCCTACGGTATCCGGGAGTTACACGATCTCATGGTCTAAGGAAAAGATACTTGACATTGGAAAAGCTCTAGCAAAACGAACTACACGATCTTGTGCTATGCTTAGGATTGGGTCTTGTCCATCACATCATTCTCCTAATGATGTGACCCCATTTATCAATGACATCTAATGTCCATAGTCAGGAAACCATGACTATTTGTTGATCAACGAGCTAGTCAACTAGAGGCTTACTAGGGACATATTATAGTCTATGTATTCACACGTGTATTACGATTTCCGGATAATACAATTATAGCATGAATAAAGACAATTATCATGAATAAGGAAATATAATAATAATCCTTTTATTATTGCCTCTAGGGCATATTTCCAACAGTCTCCCACTTGCACTAGAGTCAATAATCTAGTTACATTGTGATGAATCGAACACCCATAGAGTTCTGGTGTTGATCATGGTTTGCTCGCGAGAGAGGTTTAGTCAACGGATCTGCGACATTCAGATCCATATGTACTTTGCAAATATCTATGTCTCCATCTTGAACATTTTCACGGATGGAGTTGAAACGACGCTTGATGTGCCTGGTCTTCTTGTGAAACCTGGGCTCCTTGGCAAGGGCAATAGCTCCAGTGTTGTCACAGAAGAGTTTGATCGGCCCCGACGCATTGTGTATGACTCCTAGGTCGGTGATGAACTCCTTCACCCATATTGCTTCATGCGCTGCCTCCGAGGCTGCCATGTACTCCGCTTCACATGTAGATCCCGCCACGACGCTTTGCTTGCAGCTGCACCAGCTTACTGCTCCACCATTCAACATATACACGTATCCGGTTTGTGACTTAGAGTCATCCAGATCTGTGTCGAAGCTAGCATCGACGTAACCCTTTACGGTGAGCTCTTCGTCACCTCCATAAACGAGAAACATGTCCTTTGTCCTTTTCAGGTACTTTAGGATATTCTTGACCACTGTCCAATGTTCCTTGCCGGGATTACTTTGGTACCTTCCTACCAAACTTACGGCAAGGTTTACATCAGGTCTGGTACACAACATGGCATACATAATAGATCCTATGGCTGAAGCATAGGGGATGACACTCATCTCTTCTTTATCTTTTGCCATGGTCGGGCATTGAGCCGAGCTCAATATCACACCTTGCAATACAGGCAAGAACCCTTTCTTGGATTGATCCATTTTGAACTTCTTCAAAATCTTATCAAGGTATGTGCTTTGTGAAAGACCTATGAGGCGTCTCGATCTATCCCTATAGATCTTGATGCCTAATATGTAAGCAGCTTCTCCAAGGTCCTTCATTGAAAAACACTTATTCAAGTAGGCCTTAATGATGTCCAAGAGTTCTATATCATTTCCCATCAAAAGTATGTCATCTACATATAATATGAGAAATGCTACAGAGCTCCCACTCACTTTCTTGTAAACGCAGGCTTCTCCATAAGTCTGCATAAACCCAAACGCTTTGATCATCTCATCAAAGCGAATGTTCCAACTCCGAGATGCTTGCACCAGCCCATAAATGGATCGCTGGAGCTTGCATACTTTGTTAGCATTCTTAGGATCGACAAAACCCTCCGGCTGCATCATATACAGTTCTTCCTTAAGATGCCCGTTAAGGAATGATGTTTTGACGTCCATCTGCCATATCTCATAATCATAGTATGCGGCAATTGCTAACATGATTCGGATGGACTTCAGCTTCGCTATGGGAGAGAATGTCTCATTGTAGTCAACCCCTTGAACTTGTCGATAACCCTTAGCGACAAGTCGAGCTTTATAGATGGTAATATTACCATCCGTGTCCGTCTTCTTCTTAAAGATCCATTTGTTTTCTATCGCTCGCCGATCATTGGGCAAGTCAGTCAAAGTCCATACTTTGTTTTCATACATGGATTCTATCTCGGATTGCATGGCTTCAAGCCATTTGTTGGAATCTGGGCCCGCCATCGCTTCTTCATAGTTCGAAGGTTCACCGTTGTCTAACAACATGATTTCCAGGATAGGGTTGCCATACCACTCTGGTGTGGAACGTGTCCTTGTGGACCTACGAGGTTCAGTAGCAACTTGATCCGAAGTACCTTGATCATCATTATTAATTTCCTCTCCATTTGGTGTAGGCACTACAGGAACATTTTCCTGAGCTGTACTACTTTCCGGTTCAAGAGGTAGTACTTCATCGAGTTCTACTTTCCTCCCACTTACTTCTTTCGAGAGAAACTCTTTTTCCAGAAAGGATCCGTTCTTGGCAACAAAGTTCTTGCCCTCGGATCTTAAGTAGAAGGTATACCCAATGGTTTCCTTAGGGTATCCTATGAAGACGCATTTTTCTGACTTGGGTTCGAGCTTTTCAGGTTGAAGTTTCTTGACATAAGCATCGCATCCCCAAACTTTTAGAAATGACAGCTTAGGTTTCTTCCCAAACCATAATTCATACGGTGTCGTCTCAACGGATTTAGACGGTGCCCTATTTAAAGTGAATGTAGCTGTCTCTAGAGCGTATCCCCAAAATGATAGCGGTAAATCGGTAAGAGACATCATAGATCGCACCATATCCAATAGAGTGCGATTACGACGTTCGGACACACCGTTACGCTGAGGTGTTCCAGGCGGCGTGAGTTGTGAAACGATTCCGCATTTCCTTAAGTGTGTACCAAATTCGTGACTTAAGTATTCTCCTCCACGATCTGATCGTAGGAACTTTATCTTTCGGTCATGTTGATTCTCTACCTCATTCTGAAATTCCTTGAACTTTTCAAAAGTTTCAGACTTGTGTTTCATTAAGTAGACATACCCATATCTACTCAAGTCATCAAAGAGAGTGAGAACATAACGATATCCTCCACGAGCCTCAACGCTCATTGGACCGCACACATCAGTATGTATGATTTCCAACAAGTTGGTTGCTCGCTCCATTGTTCCGGAGAACGGAGTCTTGGTCATTTTGCCCATGAGGCATGGTTCGCATGTGTCAAATGATTCATAATCTAGAGACTCTAAAAGTCCATCAGCATGGAGCTTCTTCATGCGCTTGACACCAATGTGACCAAGGCGGCAGTGCCACAAGTATGTGGGACTATCGTTATCAACTTTACATCTTTTGGTATTCACACTATGAATATGTGTAACATTACGTTCGAGATTCATTAAGAATAAACGATTGACCATCGGGGCATGACCATAAAACATATCTCTCATATAAATAGAACAACCATTATTCTCGGATTTAAATGAGTAGCCATCTCGTATCAAATGAGATTCAGATACAATGTTCATGCTCAAACTTGGCACTAAATAACAATTATTGAGGTTTAAAACTAATCCCGTAGGTAAATGTAGAGGTAGCGTGCCGACGGCAATCACATCGACCTTGGAACCATTCCCAACGCGCATCGTCACCTCGTTCTTCGCCAGTCTCCGCTTATTCCGCAGCTCCTGCTGTGAGTTACAAATATGAGCAACGACACCGGTATCAAATACCCAGGAGTTACTACGAGTACTGGTAAGGTACACATCAATTACATGTATATCAAATATACCTTTAGTGTTGCCGTCCTTCTTGTCCGCTAAGTATTTGGGGCAGTTCCGCTTCCAGTGACCCTTCCCCTTGCAATAAAAGCACTCAGTCTCAGGCTTGGGTCCATTCTTTGACTTCTTCCCGGCAACTGGCTTACCGGGCGTGGCAACATCTTTGCCGCCCTTCTTGAAGTTCTTCTTACCCTTGCCCTTCTTGAACTTAGTGGTCTTATTGACCATCAACACTTGATGTTATTTCTTGATTTCAACCTCTGCTGACTTCAGCATTGAAAATACTTCAGGAATGGTCTTCACCATCCCCTGCATATTGTAGTTCAACACAAAGCTCTTGTAGCTCGATGGGAGCGACTTAAGGATTCTGTCAATGACCGCCTCGTCCGGGAGGTTGATCTCCAGCTGGGACAGGCGGTTGTGCAACCCAGACATTTTGAGTATGTGCTCACTGACAGAACTGTTTTCCTCCATCTTACAACTATAGAACTTGTCGGAGATTTCATATCTCTCGACCCGGGCATGAGCTTGGAAAACCATTTTCAGCTCCTCGAACATCTCATATGCTCCGTGTTTCTCAAAATGCTTTTCGAGCCCCGGTTCTAAGCTGTAGAGCATGCCGCACTGAACGAGGGAGTAACCATCAACACGTGACTGCCAAGCGTTCATAACGTCTTGGTTCTCTGGGATGGGTGCTTCACCTAGCGGTTCATCTAGGACATATGCTTTCTTGGCTGCTATGAGGATGATCCTCAGGTTCCGGACCCAGTCCGAATAGTTGCTGCCATCATCTTTCAGCTTGGTTTTCTCTAGGAACGCGTTGAAGTTCATGTTGACATGAGCGTTGGCCATTTTATCTACAAGACATATTTTGCAAAGGTTTTAGACTTAGTTCATGATAATTAAGTTCATCTAATCAAATTATTTAATGAACTCCCACTCAGATTAGACATCCCTCTAGTCATCTAAGTGTTACACGATCCGAGTCGACTAGGCCGTGTCTGATCATCACGTGAGACGGACTAGTCATCATCGGTGAACATCTCCATGTTGATCGTATCTTCTATACGACTCATGTTCAACCTTTCGGTCTCTGTGTTTCGAGGCCATGTCTGTACATTCTAGGCTCGTTAAGTTAACCCTAAGTGTTCTGCATGTGTAAAATTGTCTTACACCCGTTGTATGTGAACGTAAGGATCTATCACACCCGATCATCACGTGGTGCTTCGAAACGACGAACTTTAGCAACGGTGCACAGTTAGGGGGAACACTTTCTTGAAATTATTATAAGGGATCATCTTATTTACTACCGCCGTTCTAAGTAAACAAGATGCATAAAACATAATAAACATCACATGCAATTATATAAAGTAGTGACATGATATGGCCAATTTCATATAGCTCCTTCGATCTCCATCTTTGGGGCTCCATGATCATCTTCGTCACCGGCATGACACCATGATCTCCATCATCATGATCTCCATCATTGTGTCTTCATGAATTTGTCACGCCAACGACTACTTCTACTTCTATGGCTAACGCGTTTAGCAATAAAGTAAAGTAATTTACATGGCGTTCTTCAATGACACGCAGGTCATACAAAAATTAAAGACAACTCCTATGGCTCCTGCCGGTTGTCATACTCATCGACATGCAAGTCGTGATTCCTATTACAAGAACATGATCTCATACATCACAATATATCATTCATCATTCATCACAACTTCTGGCCATATCACATCACAAGACAATTGCTGCAAAAACAAGTTAGACGTCCTCTAATTGTTGTTGCATCTTTTACGTGGCTGCAATTGGGTTCTAGCAAGAAAGTTTTCTTACCTACGAATAACCACAACGTGATTTTTTGTCAACTTCTATTTACCCTTCATAAGGACCCTTTTCGTCGAATCCGCTCCAACTAAAGTGGGAGAGACAGACACCCGCTAGCCACCTTATGCAACTAGTGCATGTCAGTCGGTGGAACCTGTCTCACGTAAGCGTACGTGTAAGGTCAGTCCGGGCCGCTTCATCCCACAATACCGCTGAAGCAAGAAAATACTAGTAGCGGCAAGCAAGTTGACAAGATCTATGCCCACAACAAATTTGTGTTCTACTCATGCAATAGAGAACTACGCATAGACCTAGCTCATGATGCCACTGTTGGGGAACGTTGCAGAAAATAAAAAATTTCCTACGGTTTCACCAAGATCCATCTATGAGTTCATAGAAGCAACGAGTGAAAGGAGAGATGCATCTACATACCACTGTAGATCGCGAGCGGAAGCGTTCAAAAAAACGGGGTTGAGGTAGTCGTTCACGTCGTGATCCTATCACCGGAGATCCTAGCGCCGAACGGACGACACCTCCGCGTTCAACATACGTACGGTTAGCGTGACGTCTCCTCCGTCTTGATCCAGCAAGGGGAAAGGAAAGGTTGATGAAGATCCAGCAGCACGACGGCGTGGTGGTGGATGCAGCAGAACTCCAGCAGGGCTTCGCCAAGCAACTGTGGGAGGAGGAAGAGGTGTAGCAGGGGGAGGGAGGCGCCAAGACTCAGGGTGCGGCTGCCATCCCTCCCCCTTCCTTTATATAGGCCCCCAGGGGGGGAGCCGGCCCTGTTGATCCAATCTCCCAAGGGGGGCGGCGGCCAGGGGGGTTGGAGTGCCCCCCAAGGCAAGTGGTGCGCCTCCTCCCCTAGGGTTTTCAACCCTAGGCGCAGGAGAGGCCCAAGGGGGGGCGCACCAGCCCACTAGGGGCTGGTTCCCCTCCCACTTCAGCCCACGGGGCCCTTCGAGATAGGTGGCCCCACCCGGTGGACCCCCAGGACCCTTCCGGTGGTCCCGGTACAATACCGGGTGACCCCGAAACTTTCACGATGGCCGAAACAACACTTCCTATATATAATTCTTTACCTCCGGATCATTCTGAAACTCCTGTGACGTCCGGGATCTCATCCGGGACTCCGAACAACATTCGGTTTGCTGCATACTCAAATTCATACAACCCTAGCGTCACCGAACCTTAAGTGTGTAGACCCTACGGGTTCGGGAGACATGCAGACATGACCGAGACGGCTCTCCGGTCAATAACCAACAGCGGGATCTGGATACCCATGTTGGCTCCCACATACTCCTCGATGGTCTCATCGGATGAACCACGATGTCGAGGATTCAAGCAACCCCGTATACTATTCCCTTTGTCAGACGGTATGTTACTTGCCCGAGACTCGATCGTCGGCATCCCAATACCTCGTTCAGTCTCGTTACTGGCAAGTCACTTTACTCGTACCGCAATGCATGATCCCGTGACCAGACACTTGGTCACTTTGAGCTCATTATGATGATGCACTACCGAGTGGGCCCAGTGATACCTCTCCGTAATACGGAGTGACAAATCCTAGTCTCGATCCGTGTCAACCCAACAGACACTTTCGGAGATACCTGTAGTGCATCTTTATAGTCACCCAGTTACGTTGTGACGTTTGGTACACCCAAAACACTCCTACGGTATCCGGAAGTTACACGATCTCATGGTCTAAGGAAAAGATACTTGACATTGGAAAAGCTCTAGCAAAACGAACTACACGATCTTGTGCTATGCTTAGGATTGGGTCTTTTCCATCACATCATTCTCCTAATGATGTGATCCCGTTATCAACGACATCTAATGTCCATAGTCAGGAAACCATGACTATCTGTTGATCAACGAGCTAGTCAACTAGAGGCTTACTAGGGACATATTATAGTCTATGTATTCACACGTGTATTACGATTTCCGGATAATACAATTATAGCATGAATAAAGACAATTATCATGAATAAGGAAATATAATAATAATCCTTTTATTATTGCCTCTAGGGCATATTTCCAACATCTGGACCATTTGGGTCGGTGTCTGGCTGCTTGTTCTGAAACTCTTAATGGAATTATGAATCCTGAAGTGGCTGGAGCCTTGGCGCTTCGTCACGCGGTCAGGTTTGCGCGAGATGAAGGCTTTGCTAATCTGGTCTTCAAATCGGATTGCCTCTCCATGGTGCAACGGTTGGCCTCTTCGGTCAGGGATTGTTCTGCCGTTGGCTCCATTGTGAATGATATCAAGGTGGTGGCAAGTGATCTTCCCGATGCCTCTTTCTTGCATGTTCGTCGGCACTTCAACATCTTAGCTCATGTTTTAGCTTGATCAAGTTTGAACTCTTCTGATCTTTGTATTTTTCATTGTGCTCCGGAGTGCATCCGGGAGACTCTTTGTAAATTTGTTGCTTGATCAATAAAGGCCGACGTTCTCTCAAAAAAATCACTCCTCGATCGGACGACCCACTGGTCGGATGAGATACTCTCCTAAGACGATCAGATATCGGGACATCCGAGATGACGTTGGGAAAGAATTGGGCTACCGGAAACGGGTGTTTTTCCTACAAAAAATCAACCGAGTTCCCTATGCCCAATCGGAAGGGCCCCTCCTCGCCCTCGCGCCTTTCGCTCTTTCTCTCCCCCAAACCGGGTAGATAAGGGAATTTCAAATAAAGAGGAAATGAAGATAGCAACACTCAAAATGAAACGGGCTTGCCCGATAACAAGTGTGTCCGGGAAAAACAACAACAACCCAAATCTTCGTGTTTTATCCAACGGGATAAAATTCGAATGATGGCAATCAAGTGGAAAAAATGACAATTCATTTTTATGTACATCTCTCTCTCTCATGTGTAACAATGTTGGACTATTATTTTCTAGTTGGACAATGGGGATAAGTATATTTTTCATCCCTCAACCCCAAAACTGTCAAAACTTAGTCCCTCAACTTCCAGAACCGGATTAGTTTAGTCCCTCGAGCGGTTTCCGGCCAACGTGAAAAGTGTGTCGGTGAACAGTAAATTCAGAAACAAATAGCAAAAGAATTAAAAAATTCTGAAATTTTGTGGGATAAAAATACTCGTATGCGCAAGACGCGTGCAGAATTTCGTGGTGTTTCGACATTCAAGGACCTCATGACTAAGAAAAAACAGTAGATTTGTACATTGATGAACAGTAAAATTGGAAAAAAAGTTAATAAAATATGTAATTTCTTGGAATAAAAGAGGCTTGGGTACGCAAGTTTTTGCGATCGAATGACATTCAAGCAGCTCTAGCAAAAAAAATAGTGCACTTTTTCAAAAGTTTTTTTCCGAATCAGTTTTGTTTTTTTACCTGGAGCTCCTACAATGTCCAAACACCACAAAAAATTGCACGCACCTTGCGCACTCAAGCATCTTGAATGCGAAAAAAATCATACTTTTTTTAATTTTCCTTCTATTTTTTGAATTTAGTGTTCATCGACGTATAAATTTATTTATTTTTCTGTGTCATGAGGTCCTGAAGTGTCCAAACAGCACGAAGCTTTGCACGAACCTTGCGCCCGCAACTATCTTAGATCCCACAAAATTTCAGATTTTTTTGGGCTATTTTGTTCGAATTTACTGTTCACCAACGCACTATTCACGTTGGACGGAAGCCGCTCGGGGGACTAAACATATCCGGTTTTTAAAGGTTGAGAGACTAAATTTTGATGGTTTTGGAGTTAAGGGGTGATTTGTAAACTTTAAGAAGAGTTGAGGTTTGAAAAATATACTTATCCCTTTTCTAATCGCCACTATTGTGATATTTCGAAACTCTAAGAATGCTCTACTGCAGAATTGATAGCACAGTCATACTCTCATTTACAACTCCATTGCAGCTCAAGCTTTCTACATTTTTCAAGCATGCTTATAAGGTGTGTTCGTCCCTGGCAGTAAATTCGTCAAAATATGCATTACAAAATAGACGGTTTTGCTAAACATCAGATGCTTGAAAATTTGGGTGGCACCAGTCACAATTTTGCACAGCACAGCACGAGGCAGAAGGCGGGGACAACGTGAGGAGCGCCGGCGACGAGCGCCGCTCACGGCGAGGCAGAGCTGAGTACGAGCGGGAGCCGACGATAGTCAATGGGAGCGAGTTAGAAACTTAGCTAGGGGGGTGCGGGGGTCGCCAAAATTGTTCGTCGGGGCGGGATTTAGAGCGATGAGCGGAGTTGCGGCCAGCAGAGCGGTGGGGAAGGTAGAGGGGAGGACAGGGCGGCGCTAGCCGCTGGCCACGGGGGCAGAGGCCGGTGGTTAAGCCTGGGTTGGCCGGCGGCTGCGCAGAGGTAGAAGATGAACGGTACTCGATCCGTTTCCAACCATTGGATGAAGATCTAACCCCTCTGGATGGAAGTGACTGATGCAAGTTCTATTTTCAGGCACTAGAAGAACAGATAGTCCCCAAAATAAATCATCTTTGTACATTGGAGGAATAGAAATGCACTCCCACGTGATGAGGTAGTAGGGTGGTCGAGCACGCATCCTACGCGGCTGAAGCTGGGACATCGGCGGTGCCAGCAAACCATGGGCACTGGAGCGCCATGGCCCGCGACAGGCGCTCCTCGGTGAACAACTCACGAAGCCGGCTGCCGCCTCGGCGGGTCAGCAGCTTCTGCCCCGCGGCGGCGAGCGGCCTGGATGCCATGCACGTGCTGTCGACCACGCGGAAGATCCTCCGGAGCTGATCGGTCGCGCTGTGGCCAGCGAACAGTGGCTCGCCGGCGAGCAGCTCCGCCATGACGCAGCCGAGCGACCAGGCGTCCACGAGCTCGTCGTAGTCCGGCTTCCCCAGGAGCATCTCGGGAGCCATGGAAATGGCCAGCCCAGATCGCATATCTTTACCACGCCCTCGCCGCCGATGAGGATGTTCCCGGGCTTGATGTCCCGGTGGACGATACCGCGCTCGTGCATCTTGCCGGCGCCGCTCAGCAGCTGCCGCATGACGCGCCGCGTCTCCTCCTCAGCGAACCGCCCGCGGCGATCACGCAGAACGCGGCTGAGGCTCGGGCCGACGTGCTCCAGCACGAGCCGCAGCAGGTCGCGCCGGTGGCGCGGTGGCGCGCCGTGACGACAACGCCGTAGTGGTTTGAAAGGCGCGCGGGCAACGCGTGGTGCGTGTTTGCCGCTCCTCAATCGGATTCCACTGGAGCGAAACGCGCTTCCGAATTCGACCGGGAGTGGAGTATGGTCACCGCCTCGCCGGGAGATATAAGCTGCATTGGGGGCCTCGCGGTAGGCGATCGCCTTCTTCCTTCCCAATTTCCCCATCCAATCCTCCCCACTCCCCCATCCAATCCAAGATCGATCGCAGGAGCAGCTCGCGGGAAAGCCGCCGCCGCCATGGCCGCGCAGATGCTCCACCGGTGGAATAGCTTCTACGGCGCCTTCGACCCCGTGGACGCCGCCATCGAGGCCGCCGACCCAGACCAATTTTCCCGCCACGTGTTCCAGCGCGCGAGGGGGGACCTGTTGGTAGGGCTCTGCAACGCCGCCGACGACGACCAGGCGGAGCGTATCTGCGGGATTCTCGACGACCTCATGGCAGAGTCTCTCGAGACGCTCAGGGTGGTTCCATCAACGCCGGGGGTGCCCATCTCCACGGAGCTCGCCGAGTCTGTGCGCGCGCTGCGGGAGCACGACTCGGAGCGCGTCCGCCTCCTCGCGCGCGGCATCGTGAGCGGGTGGGAGACCTCCATCCAGGACGAGGTCGCCGAGGTCACACCAGCCATGAAGAAGCTGCCGCAGCCCAAGGCGACCGTCGGCCAGCAGCAGCGTGCCTCCGCCGATCCTAACGTGAAGGCGAAGCGACATCCCAAGATCGTCGGCGAGCCGTTGTCCAAGAAGACGGCTGAGATCATCAAAAAGGTGTCCGATCCTGCCGCCGGCTTCGTCGACGGTGACCGTGCTGGGTTCTGCTCGGAGGAGAAGATGGAAGCCGCGAAGCGCAAGCTCCGCCAAGGTTACCAAGAAGCAAAGGACGCCAAACGGCGGCGCAGGACACAGCTGGTGCCGGCGCCCAAGACGATGCAGCCCGCGTCTCAGGTCAGCCGAGCGAGGTGCACCAGCTCCATGGTCAAGAAAACCTTCGCGGTCAGGACATGGGTTGTAATTAGCACTACTCCAACACAGCTGCTCGTAGCTCGTATGCATGTTATGTACAGTATGTGATTGGAAGAAGTTGATGAATTGAAAGCAAGATTTATAGTGTTACAAATCTGCAGAGAGTTTGGAAAGAAATTGCTCGTCATGTTAGGAAAATGTGTTTGTGTCGAATTATAATTCTGCACAAACCTAAGCAAACAACAAAGCACTGCTTTTACAAATTTGTGTTCTCATGTCCACGTTCAGACTATCAGTCCAAGTTGAAACTTGAATTTTATCAAAATCGACAGAATTCTCCTCTTGCCTGCGCCGAATTCCTTGTGCAGTTCCTGATCGTGGGCATTTGATAGAATTTGGTGTTGTCAAATTGATAGAAAGGGTTTGCTAAATCACAGTTCCTTGTGCAGTTCCTGATCGTGGGCGTGGCACCGATCAGGACATGGGTTGCCTGCGCGGAATTCCTTGTGCAGTTCCTGATCTTACATCAAGAAATGACGTGGAGTGCTCCTGTGACGACGGTAGAAGGAGTGCTTTCAGCTTCTTCAAGCTGAACATGGAAGTGGAGGTGGTCGCTCCTTGATGACCAGGAGCTGGATGACACCAGCTGGTTCCTTTGCAAGGGCCAGTCTATCCGGGCGAAGAAGGAAGTCAGGACGAAAGTCGCCGTGGCAGGACATCTCCAGTAGCAACTCGCAGATTTCCTTTCGCATCCGTACGTAAAGAGAGACCAGTCTATGGACATGGATGCGGGAGGCTGCCATTTAACCGTGGCCACATACATTTAACAATAATTGAAACCAACCGCACGAAATTCATGCAAACCGGGCAAATTTTGATATAACACGGCGCATTTCATTTAAACTAGGATAATTTGTACATAAAACCAGAACCAGACGATATTTCGTTCAGTGAACTAAAAACATTAAAACAAAACTCTAAACTATCCTACACTTGAGGGTGACCTGGTAGGCCATGTCGGGCTGGCTGGCGGTTCCTCCTCCACTATCGTCGCCCGATCTGGCGTCGGAGTCGAGTTTCGGGCGGCGGAAGGTGGCGGCGTCGCGGCAGGGCTCCTGGCAGCCGCCTGACGCTCACGGATGATCATCTTCGCTTCCTCATGCGCCGTGCGCAGTGCGGCCGTGAGCACCATGAACATGGGCTGGGTGAGAGTTCGGCGGTCCTTCAAGGAGGCGGCGTTGGCGGCGATGATCTTGCTGAGAGATCATTCCTCGTGGTACTTGGACATCTCCATGTCGAGGCGGCGAAGACAACGCTTGGCCGCCTCTGATGTCGTCACGGAGCGGTCTAGGGCCCAGGCGTACACCAGTCCGGGTCCGTCGCGATGTGTGGAGGCGGGATGTCAGAGTCCGCGAACTTGGACCGGCGCGCGATGTTGCCCATGTCCCGCCGACGCTGCTCCCTGTCGTCATCCTCATGCGTCGTCATGGCGCTCCGGGGCGACGAATAGCTGTCGTCGCCCTCCTATTGTCAAGGTAGTGGAGAATGCGAGTGTGCGCCTTCATCGCGATCGCATTGGGCAGGGGAGGCGGCGCGCGGCACACCTCCTTGATGACGCGCTGGGGCGGTGGAGAGAGTTGCACCTCCTTGACGCGCCAGGCGGCAGAGAGAGTCGCTCTTCCTTCACACAACGTCTGATTTGGACGTTGCGGTTGTGCGCCGAAGAGCTTGGAGGGGATGCGGCTCCGGCTTCAAGGGGGAGCGTCCCCGGTGGCGGAGCTGGGGCGTTCAGGTAAAGCATGGAGCAACAGAGTATCAACTCCATCTGCCCCTCGTACTTCGTGTTGGTGGCGGCGTATACCTGGCCCGCACCGCTGGCGTGGACTGCTGCTGCTGCGGGGCCTGGTCCTCCTCATCTCCGAAGGAGATGACGACTTCCTCCTTCATCAAGGAGCCACCCGCGCATGAGGATGACGACCCCGAAGTTCGAGGGAGGCTTTGCGACGACCGCCCGAGCCCACATCAGAACCGCCGCCTTCCGGTGCCGACGCCCACGACTTGCCCATCGTTGGAGTTGCGGAGGGAGATGTGCAGTGAGAGGGGAGGAGGAGGACAGATTGTGATGTGAACGGTGCCGAAGCGTGGCTTAAATAGTTGCGCCATGCCATGCGAAGGGCCGGTTGGCCGCTTCAATGTGGTGCAGCATCTGGAGTTGGTTCCTCGGGAATCTGCGTCCGCATTGAAGCGGCGGCTGCCAAGAGGTCGCGTCGGTCAGTGCCGCCTTCCCTCCCTCCGGTCACATCGCGGCATCGATGGCGGCCGCTGCGTGCTCTGGGCCGGCATGAATGTGGCGCGATAAGCGACGCGTTCATCGGAAGGAAAGCTCGGGAGGGGCGGGTGGTCAGGGCGGTCAAAAGCGGGCGTTGACAGCAATCCGGATCCCCGCAAAGCCTCCCCCCACACACACGTTTATCTCCGGTTTGCGGGAGAAAACACATTTAAACCGCTCCGTGGACCGATACATGTCCGGGTTGGATGGCTTCCGCCATCCAGACGTATGCATGTGTTTTTCGGGTCGCCATTGGAGATGCTCTAATGAGCGTCGTGCGCCGTTAGCCAGAACATTGTCATGTGTTTATGAACTCCGTGTGTGTTGTATATATATCTTGGACCCTGATAAGTGCCACACATGTGGCATAAACACACGGCAACTCGGAACGTTTGCAAGTTTAGTGGCGTGAGAATGACAACCTTAGTTATCAAGCATGGCAACTTTCTTATCAGAAGGCAAGTTTCAGTTTTTTTGGGGTTTGTTTCTTCTTTTTAGATAACTTTAGTTGCAGAAAATGTCAGGGCAGGATTGCTTTATACCATGGGTATATATTTTATAATCAGAACAAGTGGAACACTATTGTAGCATAGATCGTGGGAAGCTGAACCTAATGAGGTTCCCTAGTCTCTTCATTGTAAAGGAGCGTTTACCGGGGAAATACCTTTTGGTTTCTTGGTGTATATATGCCTTATATGAGAATTCCCTTTAATAATTACAAAAAAATAAAATAAAAAATAGAAGTTTTTTGGAATAAACTTGACTGTCATTTGCACTAGCATATAAACTAGGTAGGAAGTACGGCTTGCCGCAGCTGGCAGCACCGTTGCTGGGTACAAGTCATATCCAATCCCGTAATACAGTCCTCGAAGCATTACAAATATAAAAATGGCATGATATTGGTTCAGTTAAGTGCCATAAACCAAATCATCATCTATGAACTGACCCAAGAATAATTTAGACAACTGCCACTATTCTGATGGAGTGTCGCTTGTCGCATCCCTGCCGGGTGCAATTATATCTAACCCCATAACAAAATAATTGGACCATTGCGTACAACTAAAACATACAAGATATAACTTCTACAATACGCCCCAAGCATTAAGAATAGGCAGGAAACGCGCGTGGCGCACGGTGCCTGACTTAACCCATTGTCCAACCGTGTAAACAAAGCACATAATGTTGCCAATAGAAACTAGTGACTGCCTAGGATGGATGAGGCAATTATAATTAGTTTACATTAGAAGGATATGGATTCCCTAATGTACTGCAAGGTGCAGTTGAGCTATTGCCATTATCCGAGATGATTGAGTCCAGTATGGTAGGGATGGATGAGGCAACTATAGTAAGTTTATATTAGAAGGACATGGATCCCCCGATGAGGAAACTAGAGTAAGTTTACATTAGAAGGAGCAGTTGAGCTATTGCCATTGTTCAGGATGATCGAGTCCAGTATGGTAATGCCAACGGGCAAGGCAATTATATATATATCAAAAGCAAGGCTAGCAGGACAATGTAGTTTATAGAATAGTTGATCTTGAAGTTCATGGAAAAGGAGAAATATATACTTGGTTCCAAAAAATAAGTAAAAACAATTGATCCTCATTAAGTAGGTACACAAATATCTGAGTTATTATACATAGCATAAGCCAGAGCAACGGTGCGTGATAAGAAACTTGTTGTGAGTATTTCGCTTGGCGCACTGCCTATATCAGCCCATATAATCACCAGTTGACAGTATACAAAAAATGCATGTAACCGTAACACATAAGTGAGCACACGTTCGTTTTATCAGAAATGTATTAGACTTGAATTCTCGTCTGATATACATACACAAAATAAGAACACAATTTAGTGGTCATCCTTAATCTCTCCTATCCATGCATCCTAAAAATATTCATGCATTGCATGAGAGAGATATTTATAACAAAAGCAACACATACTGCCTCTCCAGGACAATGAAAACAGTCCAAAGATCAAAGATACCAAAAGCAAGGTGGAGGAGTGCTAATGCATATAAGGAACACATACTGTTCTATTCCTCTATTCCTCTGTGAAGAAATATAAGATCATTTAGATCACTACTTAGTACTATGTTATAATATTGGACCATATATATAGATCGTTGGGGCCCGTTTGATCACCTTGTTGGCTTACTCCTTGCATGTTGTATTGTGAGGACCTGCCGATGGATATACTTTGTTAGGTTGGGCGTTCATAAAGTATTTATTATGCATAGTGCGAATATGATTCATCTCCTCACCTTGCATACTGATGGTCGTCAACTACTCTCATCCTTTTAGCTGACCCCAAAAAATTCCAATTGGCCATTGCAATCAAACTGCTGAAGCTTACATATAACTAAAAGCATAATTTTAGTTCAAATGTATCCATCTGATTTTTGTTATAAGAACTTCATGTTCAATTCTTATGTTTTTATTTTTACATTTGGCATTGTGATTACTAACATGACATACCCGGACATGAATCTTGTTTATAAGCACTGGTCAGCCAAAAAAATAGAAACATTAAAACCAAATATGAGAAAGTAAACGCAGTTAAACCGCAAGAGGCCATGATACAACTACTTTAATAGTGTTGCAATCTATGCATCTTACAAACCCAAGCCAAGATTTCTGGATGTATAAACAAAAAATAGAGTTGCGACAAAAGAAATTAGATAAGTAACTTGATGATGCCAAAATAACATTCATAAATATGTGACTCGCTATCAATCTCACATGGCTCATTAAAAACAATCAAAGAGAGGACCAACGTGGGAGGTAAAGTCATACCTGTTGTCCACTCTAATGGGACAAATAAATTGGCTCATGTGTACCAGTCGCACACGCCTCAGTTGCCAGCACCTGCTCCTCGTTCTCATTGATCTCCACAAAGGGAAGTAAATAATATGTGTATAGAAAGGTAAGAAGGGGTACGTAAGTCAGGATTCACTTTCAGGACTTACAATAAAAATTATCGCACAAAGACACTAACTAATCAAGCTAGTGTTCCTAAAGCAGAAAGATAAGCATTCATCTATTCCCCGCAAAAAAAAACTATTCATCCATTGAACCGTTAGTGGAGAAAAGCGAGTAAAGATCTTGTGAACACTAATTTATACCTATAGTTGACCATTATATGCCACTTCTACCACTACGGAAAATAACAAACCCCCACAATATATAAAAGACCACACATCATAAGTTGGGCGAATAGTAGTACTATCAATGTTTCTTTAAGAACATTATACAAATTAAACAGAGCATATCATGGTAATTTGAAAATATGTAACTCAAATCGGAATGAAAAGATGCAAACATTCTCTTCAGGTTTAAGTCAACCATATAACCAAGATCATTGGCTTATTCTTGACTTGTGAGAAGAACAAAAACTACTTTCCCTATAGAATGACAATTTCAACCGAAATAGAAGGGGGAAAAAATCTCAAAATCACAGTTTACATAACATGCACACTTGCTAAATATTGCAGCAAATCATAGTTCTGAAATAGAGAAGGATAAATAATCATAGTGACCATGCAACACATTAAAAAAAGTAGTGTTGAGAAACCACAAAGCAACTCTTCTATCAGCACATGCCCACTCAGCATGCATGGTGCATCTCTGATCTGACATCAACACCAATCTCATAAATAAAACAGAAGGGAGTAGGGCTCTAGTACATTGCTAGTATCCGGCTATGGGAATATATTTAAGGATAATAAGAAAAGGCTTACCAGTTCCTACTTTTCCAGTTTTACTTTTAACTAACATTGTGTATCTCGGTTTCATGTTGGTATTGATATTTGACTTAGCTTGGGATGCAGTAAAGAGAATAGACACCACTTGCTTGCTTGGCAGGCTCGCCACCCAACAAAGATGCAAGCATCTTCTGAAGAGAAACATCCAAAACATGGTAAATTAGTAAGTAATGCTTACTTATAGACTAAATATATACAATTTTTTTGTTAAACCGAAAGGTGTTTTTCCTTTTCATATAAAAGGTTAACTCTTAAACCCATACTCATGGCTGAATTAGAATATAGAAAGTTGTACAAACAGTGGGAACCCTACACACTCAAACATGCAGCCAAAGAGTATACTTAATGGGCAAAGAACCTCACTTGCAGTGCACCACAACTATCAATTTACACAACAATATCTGACCAAAATAAGATATGAATCGTCGTCTGCTAGTTTTACAACCAGAGTAGTAGCAATTATTCTGCATATCGTTAGAGACATACTATGAAAGAGTAACAGAAACTTCGTCAACAACCGTGATGACACAGAAAACACAAGATGAATCTCTTTTCTGGTTGCCCTTCCTTTAATAGGTCTTCTTGCATCAAACAAATTGGTGCACATCAGTTATAGCAGCAAAAACATAATATTTATCTGCTCACAATAAGCAATCCTTGGACAATTACTATGGAGAAAAAACAAGCAAGATCTAGTAGTATAATTTAAGGCTGCCCAATCACTAAATGGGGAATTGTGCAAGATCGCAACTACGGATTTACACGACAATGTTGCAAAAGATAGTTGGCATATGATAAAGCAAATTTATCTTACACAACCATTAAAACAACGGAAAATTAAGATCTCTTGAGAGAGAGAGAGAGAGAGAGATCGTAGGTACGTGGACACACTCTCCCCTCTCGTTGCTATGCATCACAGAGATAGATCTTGCGTGATCGTAGGAAAAAATTTAAAATTACCGCGTTCCCCAACATTATGAACTCATAAAAATGCAAATAAGATATCTAAATATGCAGAACACCACCACCTTTATGTGCATGTCATTTGCATTCAGGAAAATGGTATTGTTTAAACTACCCGAGGTCATTAATGTTATTAACATTGTCAAACATAAAAATATATAAATAATACTTTTCTCATGAATAAAAATAACACAGAAATATACATGATGTTTTCTGAACATTCTGATATCATATTTGCAATTTTTTTCATATGAATTTATTTTGAATTTTCAAAGTAATCGTTAAAGTCGTTTGAAAATTCACAACAAGTTCATATGAACTCAGAAAAATGCAAATAAGTCATCAAAATGTTAACAATACGTCATTTATATTTGCGTGTAATTTTTATTCATGAAAACAAATATTGTTTATACCTTTTTATGTTTAATAATGTTAATAACATTAATAATCTCATGTAGTTTAAACAATACTTTTTCTTGAATGCAAATAACATGCTCATAAAGGTGATGTTTTTCTGAACATTTTGATATATTATTTGCATTTTTATGAGTTCATATGAATTTGCTATGAGTGTTCAAACTTCAAAGTATTGTTCAAATGGTCAAAGAGCCCTCGGACGACCTCAGAGACAAATCTAAGGGAGAAACTAAGCAGGGCTGGAAAGTAAGGGGCAAAACCCATGTGGTGGTTCCGACTAAAGGCAAAAATGCATTTGTCCCATAGTACTATCCTCTCTTCCCCGCCTTTGCAATTGATTAGGGGGGCAACAGAGAACCAACCATTGGCTGCGTCCACAGGGAGACCCTTAATTATTGTTGTTGTAGCTTGAATGTGGGAAGAAACGATAGTGGTGTATGTGATATGGAGAATACACATGTAGCACACATGTTGTACTAGGCTCCACCCACATCTAACATATTAGAGTGGCTTAGTTATCTGCAACCTAGAAATATGCATGTCCATATGTTACATAGATCATTCTAGTAGTGAGGATTCCGAACTCCCTGAGAACACCTATATTAGTAAAGCATCACCCTTTTATTTTACTCTCTTTTTATTTACCTTTTTACTTCCTCGTTCGTAGTTCAGATAAACCTCCTTATTATCGTCTCCATAGCAAGCAATAGAAACTATTTTCAGAATACAGTCTGGGTGTGAATGTAGTTGCGTAGTTGCATCCATGCCCAGGCAGTTGTAGGGTTGGTAGTTGTCTACGTATCGCTCCCCGTGGGCATGACAAACTCTTCTTACCACGAATTGCAACATCTATGTGCATTTGAAGGTCATCAAACTTTTTCGGCACCGTTGTCGGAGAGAAAAATGCTTGGTCGGTACCTCTCCTCTCGCATATAGTTTATTCTGTTTGTTTTTATGCATATAGTTTATTTTGTTTGTTTTTATGAAGAAGGAGAAGGGCTCGGGAGTCTCTACATGCTCATGTGCCTCCAGAAACCCCTTCTAGTCTGAGCTTTGATTGCGAAAGGGTTCCTGTCAGAGTTGTGGTTGTGATATGAATCGGTCATGTGGGTCAGCCATGGCCTTATGACTGGCATATAGCACTATCCAACTATCTGAAGCTTAAATAGATTGTTGCCATTTTCTAGTGTCTTACTTTTGCTTTTTTGGAGAAACTAGCATGATATCTTTGGATATGCCATGTTATGTTGCTTTCATATCTAGCTCCTTTGTTTAACACTTTTCCCTTAGGAATATTAGAGATCGGAATATTTTGGATAGAATTGACCCTCGTAGAGGTATATATAGAGTAGATGAGGGGCTGAGGCTTGAAGTACAACATAAGAAATACATAGTTTAAACCTGTTCGATCTGTATCTCCTTCTCTCTATCCTTAAACCAAATTATACATTTAACATCCCACCCGGTCGTAGCGGGAGTGAAGTGGACGATTATGGTTGAATTTAAAGCCTTGCGCTTCTACCGTCTTCTTCGCTTTGCCATCATCACCTATGTCTCTCATGGCTCGGCATCTAGGATGGTGACTGTATCCTCTTCCTTCTCTATCTCACACCTATTCCTGCAGTCACAACAAGAGTGACATGGGCGCTATTTCCATACCGGCCTAGCGTGTGAATGATGTATATTGATGTCGCTTCTAGTAGATGTAATCCACAAAGATTTTTTAGACTATATAGTCGTACATCTTGATGACGATGATCGGTTAGACGCATAAGCGTCAGCGTAAGTGCAGGTTGGTAGCGCGTGTAGCATTGCTTGATGATACGCTCGGTGTCGTCGTCCGTGTACCCAGCACTCATGATCTGAGATGCTGCACGTATGTTAGATGACTCGTATGTTTTTTCTTTTGCATGGGCAGATGATTCATTTCTTTTTCTAAATCGCGAAGATACCAAATACACCTCTCCTGGTCGGAAGAATTGTTGATGCAGTGCCTGTGCGTGTATGTTGTCGTCTCGTAGGGCTGTTTGGTTACCTGTACCCATTTTGGTGGTTGCATTAAAAAAATGAACCAGTCTGACTAGAGACTGGTTGAGAAAATACATTACAAAATACAATGTTTACATGTTGTTTGGTTGCCTGCATACAGAGTCTCTACACCATGAAACCAATTTTCGCTAGGTGTTTGGTTTCACTTCTTCTTTGGTACAACCCCCTGGAAACATCAACGGTCCAGATCGTCCTATACCCCTTCACCTGAAAACTTAAAACATGGCAAGATGGTCATTCCCCCTCCCCCTTCCCCAGCCCCGCCCCCGCGATGTACCCGCACGGCCAGGCGACGTACGTGCTCCCGCGGCTTACGTGGAGACGTACGTACGTGTACGCGCGTCCGACGGCGTTTTTTTTCACTGTGGCGACATACGTACGTCTACGCGGGTCGGTTGGTCAACCCGCGCGTCGCCTGGTGAAAACGTGTCGTGGCGCGTGAACTGCGGCCCCGCCACCCTGTCCCGTCCGTCCCCTTGTCTGCCGCCCCACCGCCTCGTCCCGTCCGTCCCCTCGTCTGCCGCGCCACCGCCCTCGACTGCCGCCCCGCCGCCTGCCGCCCCGTCGCATCCCGTGGGCATCAATGCCGTCCACCCACCCGCCCGTCGCATTTGTTGCCCGTCCGCCCGCTGCCCCGCCGTCTGCCCTATAAAAAGCACCCCGTCCGCCCGTCGCCGCTAACACCACTTCTTCCCCGACCCGTCGACACATCCACCTCCCAAAAGCCCGCCGGCGACATGTCGTTCCACGGTGGCAACAGCTCTGGCACCGGCGGCGACGACGGCCCGAGCGTGTGGCCGTCGAGCCTGAGCACGCCAGAGATAGAGGAGTTCTACCAGTTTGGGCTCCTCGTGCCGCCGGGTTGCCGTCTTCCGCATGACTGGAAGCTCGAAAAGGATGGCTACCCGAGGCGCGGGCCCAGTGCCACCGCGGCGGAGAAGCGGACCGGCGGCCGCAACAACATCGCCGGTCGGCACGCGTTCTGGGATGGCAAGGACTACGCCGCCGTCATCGGCACGTACCGGCTGGCGGAGTCCGGCGTCATGCTCGACCTCAACGGCGACCGCCGCCGCCTTCTTGTCTCGCGCCCCCGTCTAGAAGCGCGCGGCCGTCGGGCCCCTCCACCACCTGCGCCGGCACCCGTCGATCCCCCCGCCCCACCGGAGGTGGAACTGTCACCGGAGCAGGTCGTTCTTCGGGAGGACGGCGATCCCGACGATACGCTGGGCTACCTCGTAGCACTGCGGGCGTCGGTGGATGCAGCGGCAGCTGCAGAGGCGGCTGCTGCTGCGAGGGAGGCCGCCGAGCAGGCGACAGCGATCCAGGCGGCGGCGGCGATTCCGCCGGTGGTCCCACAGGCAGAGGCGGAGGCGGCGGGGTCCTCGGAGGAAGACGTCATCGACTGGGAGCGCTTAGCCCAGATTAGCAACGACGACGACGACGGCGGCGGCGGTGACGGCGGTGACGGCGGGGCGGAGGTCATCGATCTCGCGGCTAGCGACGACGAGGAGGAGTAGTTGTTTTCAAAAAAAATCTTTCTAAGTATGAACTATGTATGAAATCGTTTAGGTTCGGATGAACTCGTTTAGGTAGTGTTGAATGAACTATGTAAATTATCTCTATGTTCAATCTAGTTTGTCATTGTTTTAATGTCTCTTCAAAGTTTGTTGAAAAATTTAGCAAAATATTGAACGTTTATTTTGAAAAAAAATTGAAAATTTTCTGACGCATGCATAAAAATGTTCACAATATATTTCAAAATTTTCCATCTAATATACATAGCACAAAAAAAGGTCTGCAAGTATCGAAAAATTGTAGCACAAAAAAATCATGAAAACACATAAAATATATAACAAAGCTGAAATAAAAAGTCAAATGCGTATCTAAATTTTTATAAAGTGTATTACAAATGTTCAGATTTTGTTAAAATATGTGCATATAATTAAGCCGGGTGGATGAAAAAATTAAAATTTTGAAATAAAAAATATAACAAATAAAAAACAAAAATAAAATTAAAAAGGTGAGATATTTTAATTCATTAACATTTTCTGAAATATTTTTAAATTCATTAACATTTATGAATCAGAGAATATTTTTAAATTCATTAACATATATGAATCCGAGAATTTTTAAATTCATTAACATTTTCTGAAATATATTTAAATTCATTAACATTTATGAACTAGAGAATATTTTTAAATTCATTAATATTTATGAATCCGAGAATTTTTAAATTCATTAATATTTTCTAAATATTTTTAAATTCATTAACATTTATGAATTTTCTGAAGTAGTTTTAAATATTTTTAAACCCAACTTTTGTCAGCGCGTGTGGGGAACCACCAGGGCACCCCACGCTAAAAATGAACGAAATCCGACAACGAACGCATGTTGCTCACGTCCGGGCAGTATTTTAGGGGTTTTCGGCCCGGAAAATCGTAGAAAATCCATAGAACCTCAAAACGCGCCAACTTTTTGCGTGCGTGCCCTGCATGGTCACTTTAGCACGTGGGAAAAAAGGGCCCGTTTGGCGGATGCGAAGGAGAGACGGGCGACCGAGGGTTCCCTCCGCCCATACCGAAACCACCCCCTTCCACACCAAGTACCTGAGCGATTTCACGGAATGCACCCAACTTTGCCAGCGCGTGTGGGGCCCCACCTGGGCACGCCATGCCAAAAATGAACGAAATCCGACAACGAACACACGTTGCGTCACGTCCGGGCAGTATTTTAGGGGTTTTCGGCCCGGAAAATTGTAGAAAATTCATAGAGCCTCGAAAATCCATAGGAACAAAGTGAAGTCGCATAAAAAGTTTGGGGTCAGAAGGAGTTGGCTAACCATTTTTAGAAATTGGAAAGGCCAATTTAAATATTGTTGGACCACAAGATAAAATCCAAGGGGCATTTTGGGAACTCAAATGAGGTTGATTCCAACATGACAAATATCCAGGGATTATTTGCCACACTTTGAACATTTTAGTTTTCATGTTTGGCAATTTGAATTTGAAATTTGAACCGGTTTCAAACCAGCGTGAGTTTAACAACAGTAATCATGATGATGTGGCATCATTAGGAGGGAATTACTGTAGCTTAATTATCTGGGCGTCACAATTCCCCTCCACTACAAGAAATCTCGTCCCGAGATTTATGGGGGAATAAGGAGGGAAAGACTCAGGAAGGACGGAGCTCAACACAAGGTAGGTATCAGGGGGCTATCTTAGTGAACGTGGCATAGAGGCATCTCGCGAGTTTGAAATTTAAGAAAGTCATCGAGAGCAAGGTAAGAAGGTGCAATAAGAAGTTTTAACCAGGTAGGCAACTGTTCGTTGCCTGAAACAGAGGGTGGACGGGTTCAGAGCAATGGGAATAACTATTGCGCCTGATACCAGAATAGATCACTAGGAATGTGGCTCGTGATTTACATACGAAGCCAAATGCAAAGAATATTTCGGAGTCAAGGTTGTACAGGAGAGTCAAGTTTCGATCCTGTGGAACTGTGAGTTATGGGCCCACCATGTGGGTTAAAAGCAGGAAGGGTGCTAACATTTTATACGGTCATGATGGTAAGGCAGGTCAGAGGATAGCCTGTCAATTATGTTGGCAACAACGCTGGTACCAAGGGCGAGGGACAAAGAGAACCATTTTCCTGCTCGTTAAGACGAGGTGGACCAATAGGCAAAGTTCTCGTCCATCGGTGGCTACCGGAATGTCATCAGCAATAGTAATAGGGTCTTACTGACAGAGTTGTTCATCGAGGCATTTACATAAGCAGTGAATTATCACCGCTCATATATGTTACATTACAAGAAAGTTTAAACCAAATTATGGAAAGGAAAGCGTAGACTCGAATCAGTTATAGGTGTTCTCGAGTGTCTAAATACTCAGAACCCGTGGACAATTGGAATCGGCAAGAAATAATGGTTGATGAAGAACTCATAAGAGGTTATGTAGTTCCGTGATAATCTCGAGATACCAGAGGGTAATACTCAAGGGTATAGCAGAACAGAGGTTGGACAGGTGAAAAGATCTGAAGAAGACAAGTACTTCAACTTGTCCGAGAAATGGGATCAAAGAAGAACTCTAGGGTTGGAACCATGGTTGCAAATGACCAAATATAGATACAAGATGAACTTATCACAAGGGGGTTATCATTATAACGAGAAGCTTCCATGATAAGTTCCACATCGTGTCCATGGGCATGAACACAAAGTTCAAGGTCGACTCCCACTTCTCCAATGCATAACCTTTCATTCACTGCTCATTTTAGACGAAGCCATAGTGTTGAGATTTTATCTGGCATAACACCAGTAGAGTATGACCCGTGGAAGTTTCCGGGTTCATACAGATTATGGAAGGCATAGGTTCAACCTATCAGGGTATCTTAGGAACACATACCACAAACTTTAGGAATAGATAACTCAAGCTCGGAAGTAGAGCATGGTTGACAAAAGCAGGGGATACAATCTACCAAAGGTATTGTGTATCCGAGGAAAAGCTCACAAGGTTACTGAATATGAAGGACCCTATTGGATAAAACCCAACAAAGGACCTGGAGGTCCATAATGGATCTGATGTGAGTATTGGTACTCAATCAGAAGAAGAAAGAATGCAAAGAGGTCAGGTTATAGAAACAAGTGACTAATTCAAAGTTCAAATGCAAAGGAATTACGATTTCCAAAATCAAGGGATCAGAAGCAAACGCTTTGACCAAGGATGGTTAAGTTGAATAGACTTAGGGCACAATCAATGGCAATCTGATTGGCCGAGAACCAGCTCATGTTCGGGAAGACGTCTGAGCCGGAAAGATAATCTAGAAGGATCAACTGATGATTGCGACACGGACATATCAAATCGAAAGACTCAAGATGATAATGACAAAGGACGTCAATGGATACTGCTAGGCTATCCATAGGGGTATTCATGCGGCGAGGACTGCAGGGCAGTAAGCATAACGGATCCTCGGAACATCGAAGAGTATTTCAGGACATCTTGTAAGAACAAGAGCAACTAGGGATGAAGGTATGAACGACAACGTATGTAGTTACGCATAAGGATTTATCGGTGTTAGGGATCGTAACAGTGAAGGGTACGAGGGACTCGGTAAAACATCGGAGAGTATCTTCAGGATCTTCTAGTGCACCAAGCAATCATCTGGTGTGAGGGGCTCTCCAGGAGAAAGTATTTACGAGAACCTAGATTTATAGTTAACAAAACCATTTAACCCGAATAGAAGAGAGATTAGAGTCCCAGAGTATAGACGAGGAGTAAAAGATTCTAATACCACCCAATGGCGACGTGGGCCCATAAGTCGCACAACCATGTTAGTAAACTGGTTTTTCAAAGACTAGACTCAACTTCGGCCAAGGAGTTGGAAAGGGGGATCCTACAGGCAGTTGGCTCTGATACCAACTTGTGACGCCCCCGATTCAATCGTACACTAATCATACACGCAAATGTGTACGATGAAGATCAGGGACTCACGAAAAGATATCACAACACAACTCTAGACACAAATCAAAATAATACAAGCTTCATATTACAAGCCAGGGGCCTCGAGGGCTCGAATACAAGCTCGATACACAAGAGTCAGCGGAAGCAACAATGTCTGAGTACAGACATAAGTTAAACAAGGATGCCTTAAGAAGGCTAGAACAAAAGCAACACGATCGAAGAGGCAAGGCCTCCTGCCTGGGACCTCCTAACTACTCATGGTCGTCGGCAGTCTTCACGTAGCAGTATCCATCGGCGGTGGCATCTGGCTCCAGGGATCCACCATCTGGTTGCATCAACCGGAAAGAAGGAAGAAGGGGAAAAGGGGGTAGCAAAGCAACCGTGAGTACTCATCCAAAGTACTCGCAAGCATCAAATCTATACTAAGTATGCAGTGGTATCAAATGGAAGGTCTGTATCTGTGGACTGAACTGCAGAATGCCAGAATAGAGGGGGAAGGCCTAGCCTATCGAAGACTAGCATCTTCAAGCAGCTCCAAGCATCTTGCAGCATGTAGAAGAGTAAAGAATAGCAGTTTAATATTTAACAAACATGTTGTAGAACCAACGCCCAGAGATCCTTCCTCGACTCCCTGCGAGAAAGCAATCTCGTAGCGACATATCCATCACAAATCTCAAGTATCCATTCGAGTTATATAAGATCAGGATATAAGTCTGAACGTCCATTACCGTGTACACGGTATTCAAATATAAATCTTCCCTGCAGGGGTGCAATACGTTACCCAACACGCTCGATCACTCTGGCCGGACACACCTTTCTAGGGTCAATGCCCGCCCTCGGAAGATCAACATGTCGCAGCCCTACCTAGGCTCAGCAGAGAGGTCCCCGCCGGTCTACATCCTAAGCACTCCGGGGTCTTGGGCCCATCGCCCGCAGCACTCCGGGTTGTTGCGAGCAGGGTGGATACCAGCACCGCCTCGGATGGACAGCACGATCTGACCGTGCCGCACTGCTGAACTGGACGTCTGACAAAGCTTCGGCTGATACCACGATGTCGGGGCCCATATCTATTCTCGCGTGGTGGTTAGTGCGTACACTACAAAAAAAAAATACACTTCCGTGATGATACGTGTTTGTCACAGTAGGTCGCGTTTTTTGTCATGCATGTACATCCATGACAAATTTATGACAGAATCAAGATAGTCATACATGTGCTGTCGTAGAAGTGTTCCATGACATTACCAAAATTATCATCACGGAAGTGTCCACTTCCATGACGATAAATCGCGCGTCACAGAAGTGCTTTCGTCAAGGGTGACCGACACATGGCAAGGCATCCACCATAACGGAACGCCGTTAAAATATCGGGTCAGGTTTTGGATCCGATAACCCGTTAACAGCCCCAACCAATGGGGATTTTCCACGTGTAAAATCATCATTGGCTGGAGGAAACACGTGTCGGCTTACCGTTGGGACAGATGTCATCCGCTCATTGGACCGAAGGCGCCTATGATACGGCGACACGTGGCACGGCCCAACAGAGGCCCATTCCTATGAAAAGGCCGGCCCGTTTGACTTGGTCAAAAGGTGGCGGGCCGACCCACGGAAAGCCTGTTAACGGCATGTTCGCATATATCCCATTTACAGCCCGCTAACCCAGGGCCCGTTACGGCCTATCCGAATTAGGCCCAGTAGCGTCATCTGGGCCGTCCAATATGATTCAACCTGTTTTAATTTCCGGCCCATGTGTGGCCCATGACGTCTTTCGGCCCATATGAGGACCTTTGTAACTCTTGGCCCATTAACGGCCCGTGGTGAAACTGGCCCGTAATGAATAGTGTATCACTTTATACCCATTAACGGCCCGTTATTCCATTGGGTCGTTTCCAGCCCAAGTTATCTTTCGGCCTTCTCAGGGCCCAATGATTCTTGGGCTCACTTGCAGCATTCGGTTACATACGGCCCGTTACTGTCATTTTCTGCTTGTGGACCAAATTCAGCCCGTCGTTACAGTTGGCCCGTTTGCGAACCGTTCATACGTTGGGCCGTTTTCATGTTAAAAAAACATGTTGGGCTGTTTTCATAGAGTTATCAAATACGGCCTATTAACGGCCCGTTATGGTCCACGAATAGTACGGCCCATGATTGGCGAAATGATGATACGCCCCGTAGAAGGCCCATGGGTCATACGACCCGTATGAGGCCCATGGATCGTACGGCCCGTAGAAGGCCCATGGATCGTACGGCCCGTAGAAGGCCCATGGACCCTATGGCCCGTAGAAGGCCCATTGATCCCTAAGGCCCGTATAGAAGGCTGATGGATCCTACGGCCCGTATAGAAGGCCAATGGTCCTACGACCGAATGAAGGCCCATGGATCATACGGCCTGCAGGAGGCCCATGGTTACAACAGTTCGTGTGTTGCCATGATTATTTTGGCCTAGTTACCAAAAATAGGCTATTGTGGCCACTAGAAAAACACAGAAAAAGAACTGCAGTGACTACAAGCAAACAACCAAACAAGACAATAAGGAAATAAATAAGCAAGCAATTAAGGCTAGCCTATTATCGCTATTACACATATTACATCCACTGGGCATCAAAGTTCGGCATCAGTGCAAATATAGGGAACAAAGCAGCATATTACATACGCTGGCCGTCAAAATTGGCCACCAGTGCAAATAAATGCGGCAGCAAAACAAGAGCATAACTGAAACAACTTCAGAAGAGCTCAAGAAATGTTATCCTGGGTATCCACCATGCTGGCAATCAGCTTAGCAAGCTGATTAGCTTTGTCCTGTTCGGCACTAAAATCCTCCAACGCTTGTTGTTGCACCAGAAAGTATGCATCTGAATGCTCCAGGGACTTTCGTAGTAATTCCGCTTCTTGTCACAGCACAGCTGATCGATGTCTTTCAGCTTGTAGTTGAGACTCAAGAAATCGAACTGATTCAGACAGTGAGTTTGAATAGCTTGTGCAAGCGGTAGTGGCTAGTAACTCAAACACTAAACCAAGACAGGACTTTGGGGTTGTCTCGCTGTCTTCAAGATAGTCTTCCTTTGCTGTTTTATCAGCTTTGTTGGAGACCAACAAGGATGTGTCACTATCCTGAACCTTATCTGCATTACTTCCTTTACCATTGCTTAATAAGGCACTCTTCCCCAATATTCTGTCAGCATTCTAAAAGAAGAAACAAGCAGACACATAACAAGTTTAGCATGTACTAGTATATGAAACTCATTTCAGTGAACCAGTTCATTAGTAAGGTGGACAGGATTAAACTACCAAGTCTTCTATTGCCAAGTACTAGTACATAATAAAAGCATCAAACAAACATATATCTATGTCCTATGGTCACTGCATTGTCTTGCCAAATCAAAATAGAGACACGGTTCAAATCATATCAGTTCAAGACAAAGCAGCAGTGAAAGAATACAAAGCATGGGAAACTACACGGCACAACAAGATTTCAGATGGGTACCACGGGTCTACATGTACAACAACACTATTGGCTCTGTTGTGATGCTAGTAATATGCATGATATAAAAGTCAACTGTATACACAATTGAAATTGAAATCAAAAGAGCTATTGATAAGAGCAAACCTGTTAAAGAAACATGCGTGAACATACCTGCTGTGCCATTGGAGTTTTCATTGGATCCTTCAATTTAAAAATAAGTTTGTATGAGTAAATACAGTGATGCAAGAGCAAAGCAATCATAGTTAAAAAAAGGCGCGCCTAAGCGAGCGCTTAAGCGCGCTTAGGCTCTAGGCGTTGGCAAAATGCGTTGCACATAACTACGCTTAATCTGTGCATAACTGCGCATAAGCATGCGCTTTGGTCAGTAAAGCGCAAGGCGGTGGCAAAACGCACAATTAACGGCTAGCGCTTTTTTGAACTATGATAGCAATGGAATCTTAAATTAGAACAATTGTTCTTCAGGTTTAGGCACTTGTTCTACATGAACAGAGTACAGTAAGACACAAGAATATAATACTTAAAAATAGAAAATGAGCTCATAGACCTTACCACATTCTTGGTTTGGGACCAGTACAGAACAAGGCGTTCCCAATCATCGTCCAGTAAATGTGTCTCAGGAGAACGTAAGGGAATTTGATGAGTTTCTTTGCCGGTGAAGTACGTTTTCTTCAGGTAATTCCGATACTGCCACCAAGCATTTTTCAAGATAGCAGAGGTATTAGCACAGGTTACCTCATCCTGAGTTTCCAAATCGGTCCTTCTCTATAGAGAAAAATGGGAAAATTTATTGTATTATAACCATCATGGAGGTAGGATGTATGGGATGAAGCAAAGTAATTGCCATGAATAACATTCCTTACACATAACTCCTAAACAAACACCTGCAACTGGCATTTTCTTTCATCTTCAGTATAATATTTCCAAGATGGGAAGATACGCACATACGATTTAACAACATCAAATGCGATAGATGCTAAACTACGACTGGTTGGTTGTGCTTCCTCCGCAGGAATAGGCGTACTAACTGGTGGAGTTGGGGTTCGCGGCGATAATATTGGCCCTTTGGGTACTGGAGCTACCTTACTAACTGCTCTTGTTTGGGAGCTCTATGGTGGAGATGGTGTTGTGTCAACAGGAACTGGGTTACTACCGGCTGGGGTTGGGGTTAGATTGGGTGAAGCTGGTTCTCTGTCCATCGCAGTAGGGTACAATCTGCGAGAGTTTGTGTTATGTGTGATAGGGCTGGTTCTTGTGCATGTACAACCGGGGTGCTATCTCCACCAAGAGGTAGCACTGTTTTATTTGAAGACCGTGTTTTTATTTCGCTAGATACTGGCATCACCCGCTCCAATTCAAATGGCTGATAAACAGGAAACATAGTTGAATATACATACATTGTATGAGAGACAGATGCAATAGATAGTGTGGAAAAAAGAGGGCATGAAATAGTTGACATGTATATTGTTTAACTAAAATGGATAGCATGACATAATTTCACATATATGATGTCTATCTAAACTGGATAGCATAGCATAACATAATTCAAAGATATGATGAATAACTAAACAGGATCGCATGACATAATTCACCTACATGTTATCTAAGTAATCAGGATCGCATCATTTAATTCACATATGTGATTTATATGCTAAACAGAGGGCATTGGATATGATGTCTGAACTAAGAACATGGTGTTGAATATTGTGTATATGATGTCTAAACTATGCAATACAAGACACCGTATGCATGATATGAGCAGTATAACCGTGCCAAGTTAGAGCATACACCTCAGTAGGGGAATAGGACTGGTCATCTGTCTTTGAATCCATCTCTGAGGAGCTATCATGATCCAACAAGAGATCTGCTTCGACAGGTAGCACTGTTTGCTCTGAAGGCCTTGTTTTCACTCCATATTTTTCCATCTCCCACCCAAATGGTTGATTCACAGAAAGAGTAATTTAATGTACAAACATTATCGACAAATGGAAATGTAATGAAGAAAATGATGGGAAAGATATCATTCAAATATATGATGCCTGGTTAAACAGGATGGCATTGCACATTTCACATATATTATGGCTGGCTAAAAGACATGAGACTGCATAATTCCCATATATGATATAGAAACTAAACAGGTGGCATTACAGAACATGTCTAAACTAAGCAGATGACATATATGATGTCAAAAGTAGGCACTGCAAAGCAACATATGCATGATATGACTAACATCATCATGCCAAGGTAGAGCAAACACCTTGGGGGGGGTAAATAGGAGTGGTCAGCGGCGTCTGAATCCGCCTTAGAACAGATATCTTCCTCTGGATTACAATCTGGAGAGGGGTGGGGAGGGTTTGCCATTGAACCCACCATGGAGCGATGTCTGCATGACATTGTATTTCCGCGCAAAACTCTTCTCTTTTTCTCTACATGTTCAGCATGACTGTGTACAATATCTGTCATGCATACGAAAAAATATGGTGAGATTATGTAAGGAGAGCATGCAGAAATTTAGAGTGATGGTAACAACCAGTGGATGGATCCAAAAATAATGATAGCAGGCTAATGATTGCTTTAAATTAATAAAAAGACAGATGATGATTGCTTTAATATTTGTTTCCCACCCAAGATGAACAACATAGGCATACCCTAGGTGAACCAGATATTAGACAGACATACTATTCATTGCTGCCTCGATATGTGCCCCACAACTAATTTAGAACTCAAGTTTGAACATTAATTTGGACCTGAGTTGGGAGTCCAAGAGCTGAACAGGACGATAAAGTAGTAGGTAAGTTTAAGCAATGCATAACATAAGCAGAAACAAAAGAGTGCGACCTCTCTTGTGGACCCGTGTACTCCTTAGGTTCATCTGCTGAGTCGATGATGGTGATGCCGCGTTGGGGTGGGTGCCGAGGGCAGGGAAGGAGATCTGAGGCGGCGAAAGACGGTCAGGAGTCGTGATGTCTGGTTTGGTGGATGCTTCTGTCGATGGAGCAGCTCAGGTGAGGTGGACGACGTCGCGACAGGAGCAGGACAAACCACACAAAGTTCCCTTCGACACGTACCTGTAACTGAAGTAATTCTGTAAGGGCTCATTTGGCTTGCATGATTCTTAAAACGCAGGGATAGGAAAAACACTGGAATAGGGTAGGAAAATGCACATGGTAAATAGAGCATTTGTAAACACAGGATTTCTGTCAACTTGGGTGTTTGGTTTACAGGAATTGGAAGAGCAGAGGAATGCAAAGAAACATGGCCAAAATAAAGAGAAACCATATGAAAGCGTGTACAGTTAGAATGTTATTCTAGCACTAATGCACTTGGTCTTGTTTTCATGCATAGGATTTTAAAAAGTAGGTCCAGGTGGATGTTTTGCTTCCTTTCAACAAAATGCATGAATAATTGAATAGTAGAGTGCCATTGGAAAATTCCCTATTGCTATGTTTTTCCGTTGAACCAAAATAGCCCTAATGGATCGACGTGAATGTATAGTAATAAGTGATGCAACAAGTGTACAACCTCTTTGCCGTAGCCGTGTCGACCTCAGCATCATTGGGTTGGTCGCTGAAGCAGTTGAGGCAGAGGTGGCTGTCGGAGGTGTGGAGGAAGATCTGAGGAATCTGTAGACGGCGTCCAGGGCACTGCTCTGTTGTGATGGATCGTTCTGTCGTTGGAGCAGCTCCGGTGAGCCGTAAGACGTCAAGGCTAAAGCAACACAAGACAGACATCGTTAATCTCAAGTGGGATTCTAATAGCATCTCCAATAGATGATGAAAAATGGATGTAAAATTAACATCACCAAAAACCACCTGACTACAACAGATGAGGTAAAAACTGTTGACTCTGAACTTAACTGTCGAAACTGAAATTTACTGTGGAATCTAAATGCTACTGTCGAAACTGAACGCAATGGTAGCAGAGAGGCACTTGACATGTAGTTTAGGGAGGGCCTGCAGTTCATCTTGAACCTGCACACCCCTGAGCCGCCTGCCACCACCAGCCGAACCGCCGGCCCCAGCACCGCCTCGCCGCCCCGAAACAACTTGCCACCGCCGCCCCGGCCAGCCCTCTAGGCCCCCCGCCCCCACCCTGAACCCTAAGATAGATAGTGGGGGACCTCTCCGGCGAGCCCCCATCCCCGATGTGGGTGGTTCTTCCTTAACTCCGGCGAGCCCCCCCAACCCCTTAAAATCGACTGACCCAAAAGTCGATTCAGTCAACTGAAGTGTGGCTTAGTCGGAGAAGAGCAGCAGCACGAGCGAGGGGGAGAGCAGGATCAGCAGCTGGGCGAGCAAGCGATCGAGCGAGAGCCGGAGCAGCAGTAGCAGCGCGAGCGAGCGAGCGGGAGCCGGAGCAGCAGCAGCAGATCTGGCTAGTATGGACGCCATCGCCGAAGGGGCCTGGCACTGGGGGAGAGCCGCCGTGGAGATGTCGCCCGCGGAGCCGGCTTCAAGGTAGTCGCTCCATGGGGGTGCGGGATGGAGCATCGTCGGTGCCGAGAGGTCGAGTTAAGGAGAAGGTGCGATGTGATGAGTGTACAACCTCTTTGGTGGCGCCGAGTAGGCCTCGGCTTCGTCCGAGGAGTCGGTGAGGATGCTGCGGTTCCGGTGGAGCAGGTTAAGGCGGCACTGTGGGGATGGAGCAGCCGCGATAGATGAGGCAATCGTCGGAGCAGCTCCTTAGAGGTGGAGGACGGGGTGGCTGAACAGGCGGGACAGCGAGATGGACGACGGATCCTCATCCAGGGAGGTGGACAAGGGACGTCGAGCTGTTGCATACGTACACCGTTTTTATCACACAAAGTATAGTGCCCCGCCCCCTACATTATGACAAGTATTTAGACCTGAGTTGCAAAAGCCACATATTAGCCCAAATTATAATCAATGTTCTACATTATGATATCTTTTTCAAGTATCCGTATCCACCTTTTTATATTGAATTATGATCTTTGTTCGTCTTTTACACCTTCACGATCCTCTTCTATTTGTAGCTAGCTAGCGCTAACTTTCTATCGTGCATGCACACGCCCGCCCCCTCACACACCCTTAGCGTCCCCTCCATCACACACATTCTTATTTCTCTTTAGGTCGTCCACCAACGGTGTGTGTAGTCCCCCAGCTCCTTCTTTCTGGCACACACTGGTAGATATACCTCTCTAGCCAAGTGTGCCTGCAACAAACACATATATACTTCCCCTCTTCTCTTCTCACCGTCCATGCCCCCATATGTCCAATACGATTCCACGCAGGTGCACACTCCCGCCGCTCTTTTCATTAATCACATGCTCGCATACTCCTCCCCCCTCGACATGGTAGGCCTCTCGCACCACCTCCTAGCCACACCCTCTCCCCCTGTATGCCTCTCCGGACCTTATTTGCTTCTAACACATGCAGGCATGTATATGAACTGATCTCCCTACATATAGCCAGGTCGACTATAATTCGTTTTCACCAAGCACCGATACACTTAACTCGCTAGTTATGTCTGTCCTTTTCTCGGACACACGACGGTTGATCTTCCTATATAGTTACGCATGGTTACCACAACCATATCTTCTCCCCTCATCATTCTTGAATACCTCCCGATCCGCCTCTCACACGCACGTGCATAGACAGACAGACATCCCCCGCCCTCTCTTATTGATATTGCACTCATACCCTCCGTTTGTCTAGAAGGCCTCTCCCACCATTTGTGAGACGCCACTCCACCACCAACCCTCCGACGCTCTACCTTTATCTTTTTCCCAACCTTATTCCTCTGCTACACATATCCATGGATGTCGATCGATCTCCCTCAATACATAGCTAGGTCTCTCTCCTTCCCCACACATATACTAGTCGACCGGTCTCTACCCCCCCCCCCACACACACACCGATAGTCGAACGTTGTAGGTAGGTATCCATGCCACGGAGAAGAACTGCACCTCTGCCCTCTCAAATTCCAGTAGGCCAGCCGCCCTGTATCTTTGACGTGGGCAAACACAAATTCGATGGCACTCTTTATCGATCGCGCAGCCACACACTTCATCCCTGTTTTCAATTCTATCGATATCTCACGTCCATGACTCCGTTTCACACACATTGCATATGTTACGTTTTTCTGATTGAGATATCATCAACACATTGCCTCTGTTTCGCACAAACCATCTCTCTCACACCCACCCACGTACGTACCTGCACCTAAAGAAGAAGTGCACGCAGGACGCACGTACTCACGTCTCGTTCCCGGCCACACCCGCGCGGGTACACGGTGGAGTTCGTTTCTGTACGAAAAGGCAGCCCACGTGATAATTTGACGCGTGTAGCGGTTGTTTACTCGAAGGAGGGTCGGGTACCACGCCTAGAATATAAAATGATTGCCGTGGGGAAAATGGAAAAATGGGTTTGTCTCTCGTGAGTCTCGTCACACAATCTCACACAAGGCCGCCGTGGCCTCTCTCTCTCAGCGTTGGTCAGTGATCCGGCCGCATCCCGTCCGCCGGCGGAAAGGGAGGATGTGCATCGTCTCTCCGTTCGACGGTGTTGAGGCAGCTCGTCCCGATCTGCGGTACCCGCCGTTCTCTCTGACCAAGCTCCGGCGCGGTAGGGCCTTCGCCACTTGCTCGCTGCCGCAGTATGGGCAGATCCCGGCCGCCGGCGCCCTCCTAGTAACATCCCGACGACCCTCAGGTACAGCTTCCTCCGGCCTTGCTCCACTGCCCATCTTCCCACGTTGCTGCATGTGGATCTTCTTTAGTTGTTTGCTTAAATCGTATCTCGGCCGGCATACTTTCCATCTTGCAATCTCGTCCTCAAACCATTTTTGATAAACCACCATGTGCTATCTTTCCCTTTTTACATGGAACATGCTTCTTTTTTGTCGGCGTATGTGTCTTCAACTCGTGTTATTGGGCAGTAATTGTTTCCTTTCGACCTCCTTTTGCAAACAGGGCTATCCATTTTCACCTCGTTGCTATTGCGACCTTTTGGTGAACTGCACAAATCACTTTTCTGAAGAGTGTTTTGTGCAGTTCCGCCAAAATGTCACACGGGCAACGTTTTTACATTTCTGTGGGACTGCGGAAAGGGAGATTGGTTTTGCTATCCTCCTCATCCAACTCCGTGCCTAATCTTCTCCAACAAGAAGTTAGTCCTAAAGAGAGATCGTAGAGGTGATCGGCTTCTATTTATGTGTGTTATGTTTCATCATCTAGTTCCACTATTATTGTAATCACACTGACTGGATATCTTTGCAAACAGGGATGGTCCGCCCGATTTTAGTGGAGCTGCACAAAATGATCGGATTGTGGTGTCCTTCATACACCTCTTTTTTGGCTACAGAGCTGGGTGAAACTAGCTGCCAAGCAATGAACACTGTGCCAAGGAAATGGAGCCATGCCTACGAACAACATCGATCAATTATATTTTTTCTTTATTTGTACACCTTCTCACAACTTTGTCTTCAGTTGTGATGTGAATATTGGCGCTGATCTGCGAACCATTGAGATGCATTAGCCATGGTAGTTTCATTTGTATTTGATGGAATGTTGTAACGAGATAATCTCGAGGCAAGACACATGAATCCTAAGTTGAAACCTTTTTTTCCTGCGGGAACCAGAGTTGAAACCTTCATAGCATCACAGTACAATTTCATCAAAATTATGCGTACATATAAACAAATCCTGAAGGATTGATAGCAATGCCAGAAACAATTCAACTTCGTTTCGCCGACATGTTGGACATCCTTCATCCGGCTCCACCTGCCATGCAGCAATATTGAGTGCACAACACAACTTCAGGGAAAGATTCACCCCGGTCGTTGCGCCGCAGTAGTAATGACTAGTGAGCAGTCAAATCACAGAGCCCCACCTTCGCCACAGTAAGTTGCTCGGACGAAGCAACCATCATTTCTCTGTTCCTTGAATCCGCTGGTACTCCCATATTCCCACAGTAATAAGTTGCTCGGGCGAATCAACCATCACTATATCCGCTCACGTGTGATGACCACAGGAGCTATCCATTCAGATTGCATGTTAAAAAAATAAAGGTCGATAACTAATGCGGCAAACTTTCAAAAAAACAACTAATGCGGCACCTCGGGCCAACGCGGCCAGATCGCATTTTGCATGAGAAATTACACACCATGTTTCGTTGACATGTGGTCCCGTTCCAACATATCAGTGAGACGACGGCGAGTAGTAGGAGTATTTCCGAACCGACGTGTAGGCCGGGTGCCCCTTCGTGAACCGTGGCAAACTGGCAACCGTCCACCGACTCTTCGCCTTTCCCTCTCGATTTGGAACTGCTGTCGCACGCTCTTCCTCTCCCTCCTCCATTTTCCTTCAACCCTTCATGTTTTCTTCTACCATTGTTCGATCGTCTTCTCCATGGAGGGAACAGGACGGAAACGACCCCGTTATTCTTGCCCCGATCTGAAAGATGACGTGGTGGAGGAACTCATTGATCGGTGCGACGTCATCACCTAGGCTAGCATGGCAGGTTCGTTCAAGCCCATTCTTGACTCAACTAATAACATCATTACAAGGAACCCAAGAGTCAAGGAACGGTTTGATCTCCCCTATCTTCTTCGCCGTGACCCTGATGACTGGCGCCGTCACGACGGAGGCCTCGCCCTGTGCAAGTTGATGCCGCTTGATAATGATACGTATGATGTTAAGATGCCATCGCTTGAGGGCAAGGCTTGGGCAGGCGCAAATGGAGATTGGGTTGTTTACATTGGGTCCAACTGCGAGTGGGAACTTGTGAATGTGTACACTCGTGACCGGGTTCCACTTCCAAAAATCTCAGCAGACTGCCCAGAGGTTGAGCACACCGGTATTGTACGCACGTTCAAATACAATCATGGTGACTGTCTTCTACGGAAGATAGCAATTTCTCGAGTTCCCACCCGCTCTTGGAATTACAACAACTATGAAGTTGTTGCTATCTTCGACAAGCTTGTTGCCGTCGTTGCTGGTTTGACTCGATGGACATTGCTCAAAAATCAGTTTCTGTACACGGATGAGTACTGTGATGCAATTGAATACGAGGGCCTTGTGTTTGCTGCCACCACTCGTGGCACTGTTTTTGCATGGAATCGTTATGATTTCGGTACGTTTGTCTTCCACCGTAATTATAATTGTTTCATCCACATGCATGCGGGTTAGCAAGTTTCCCTTTACTAATTAACCTTCTTCTTGTGTTTCCAAGGTCCTGTGAAAATTCCACCACCTATACTTGAAAATTTTTATAACCAAGGGGGAGATGACGATGGTGATGATCACGAGCATGAGGACGAGCAGCGCCCATATACTCGTTGGCGCCTGGCAACTAATTCCGATGGATCACCTCTTCTCGTGTGTATACAGCCCACTGATGATGTTACTGCTAAGGAAGCAGGTGTAGTCTCCCATGGTCGCACTCTCCGGACCTATTCCAACACCCGTTGCATGGTATTCGGGATGGATACTAGTGTGCTAGCGCCAACACCTTCTCCCTGGTACAGAATTGATAGTCTTGGAGAAAACTCGCTCTTCCTTGGACAAAACTATCCGATGATGGTGAAAGGCGATCCAACTGCTGTTGACACAACGTTACTAGCACCATTTATGAGAAGCAACTGTGTCTATACCTCGGACATTAGCGTGGTTCCCTACCCTGGTACTGATATAGTAGGCCGCTTCAGCCTGGATGATCAGTCCTGCGTTGGTCTCGAGATCGACAATAGATGCCCCGTCCCAGAGAATCACTTGTGGTTCAAAGCAAGCGTTTCCAACGCCGAGGAATGGTTGAGTTGAAGTTCATTTCATTGCTTGTTATTTGTTGTGTGGTGAAAACTTTAGTATTTATAATGTATCCTCGTTGTCGATGTGGGTTGATGACCTGTTGTATGTAATAAAATGATATGCCTGTGATAAACTTACTAAATTTATGAATGGCTTTCGAGTTGCTTCTGTGAGTGAGTGGTGCGACGAGGAAAAAAATATTTTCCGAATACATAATTGTACGTGCATTGCAATAGGTTATCGGATGAGGCCAATCAACAATAGTAGTACACTATTTGTACTAGCTTCACATGCTTCGCGCGTCGTGCGGGTGTTTTTACTGTAGCCATATTGTACTACGTAACCAGCACCTCGAATCCTCGATACTAGTACTATATAGTAAGTAGTAGGAGTAGTAGGGTGGCATGGGCCAGAACAAGCATTCACGTCCAGGAGTACGGCACACGCCACCAGCACGACTTCCATCTGACACCATATTTCTTGGAGTCTGTGCTAGAGCAATCTCTTCAACCCCATCATTTCTCTAACTCAGCCATCGCGCGGCAGGCGAGGTGGGGGTTTGCCGATAGTCGGTTTCCTCAACTGCGGTCCCACTTGTAAGGCCAACTCCAACGCTCTATCAATATATGGATGTACTCTTCTTCCCAATACAAAAACTTGCATCCATTCTACTCCCTCCGTTCTACTACCTCCGTCCTGGTTTATAGGTCCCCTTTGTAGTTTGTGTCAAATTTTGACTAAAGATTTAACTAACAAAATGTTAATGCATGTCAAGAAAAATTATCTCATTGGATTCGTATTTGAACATAGTTTTCAAAAATATAATGTTTGGTGACATGCGTAAACATTTTGTTAGTTTAATCTATGGTCAAAATTTGGCACGAAATATAATGGGGACCAATAAACCCGGACGGAGGTAGTATTTGTCAAAATATATATGTATCTAGACATGTTTTAGTATATAGGCACATCCATTTTTGGACAAATGGAAGTCAAGTATTTTGGAACGGAGGGAGTACACAATAAATTTTTAAGTTAGCACAACTAGTCTAATCCGAGAGCACAACCGAAGATTTGGTCGGGTTCTTCCTCCTTTTGCCGACACGTGGGACATCCAGCATCCAGGTCGTGTCATGAAAGAAAATAGAGTGGTAGTTGATAAGTTGAAGCCACGAGATGTGCATCTTGGGTTAAACTGTAAATAGAATCTTACTACTCTTGAGTAACTCCAAAAGCGGCCACCGAAGATCTTTCTTGGATTTGTTTTTCATCACCAGCACGTCGAGGTGAAAGATGTGCAGGTTCAGTGGGTCCTCTTGCGTTTTCACTGACATGTGGGGCCGCATGTGAGCAAACAGACGATGGGCTCCGCGCGTCCGCTGGCTGGCTGAGAAGAGAGATAGAGGAGGGCTGAGCACGGACTGCAGGAAATTTGTTCTACGTAACCAGCACCTTGATATTCGCGTGTGGTTGTTTCTAGAATAAAAAAAGGAGGTACCTCTACTTATGTTACTCCCACTACGCCTAGCCTAAGGTTAGTAGGTGACCTTGCGCTTGGCTCTTCGCCTCTTCCGGAAGTCGATGGTTCTACAGTAGTGCTTCTGGCAATCTGACACCAAATGAACTGCTGCACGTCCACCGCTTGTAAGCAAAAGTTTCTCCTCGTGCTGCGAGCCACCGCGCACGCGTTGGCGAGGGAGAAGGCGTAATCAAGCTTCTCGTCGTTCTGCGAGTTGACGGGACACATCAAAGTTATTTACTAGTAGTACGTACTCTCTCCAAAAAAGGGCTGACCATGTCATTGCTACCATCCCGTGCTCCGTCGTTGAGTACGTGCACTATTCACGTGCCATTCACGTGCCATCGAGGAGAAAAAATATTGCGTAGGTGCCATCGAAGTGCACGACTCACTTACGGAAAAGGGTTTCCCCCCGCTCCCCCCCCCGCATGACTCACTTACGCACTGCTTATCTGATTATCTCCATTTTCTTGCATGACACGTGCACCTTGATGCTAGATGTCTCGCGTGTTGGGAAAAGGATGAACAAAGCTCACGTAAAAGAAAAGAGTTGAAGAGCATAGATTCCCGACGACCGAGGAGGAGCAAGGAACCTCGCGGTGGAGCGTCTGCAAGGAACCTTGCGCGTTTTCCCCTGTTTTTTGCCGCCTGCCCACCTATAAACAACTAAAAGAACATGAACTTTTCGCTAACCACTAGAAACGGTACATCAGGATGCTAAGTTGAAGATGTTTTATACTCCCTCCGTTCCCAAATATAAGTCTTTTTAGATATTTCAATAAGGGACTACATACGAAACAAAATGAGTGAATCTACACTCTAAAATATGTACACAAGCCAACGCACTAACTCCATCCGATCCAACTCATGCACATACGCGCACACATGGAGCACACAACGCACGTACACAAGACGTGCATGCACACACGCTCGGCCGCAGAATGCACGTGAATAACACATGCATGCGCACACACTCGGCTGCATGGAGGCGTGCGCCATCCGCGGCGACGTCCGGTTCGTCGTGCTACGGCGAAGCTCGCACGCAACGGCGCATACGCATCTCTTGCAGCACCTCTTTGCCGTCGTTGCTCAACTACTAGTCGGAGACGAAGACGACCGCAGCCTCGGCCTTAGAGCTAGCACCGATGGAAAAACACGCACGCTGCACGCACACGAGCACATACGGAGTGCCCACGACGTGGTGGTGGTGCGTCCCCAGTCGCCTCTACTCCTTCTGCGCACGTTGTCTATCAAGGCGGCTGCATGCTAATGATGATGTGGGTGAGATCTTCTAGGACTCAGATGATGACGAGGAAAATTATGAGACACAAGGTGACGTACACCGTCAAGGTCCACGGTCAAGGGGGTGCTAGCAAGTGCTTAGATGTGCTTAGAGCAAGTACAATAGAGCTGAGTCAGCGGGCTATAAGGAATAAACAGTAGTATATTTCTGCTTAGTTGGAGGAAAGAGAAGAGGAGAGAGAAGGTAAGCGGGCTCTTCGTGAAGAGCCAGCTCTAGCACGTGCTCCTAGGCACTTTGTACATGTTGACTATAAGATGGGCTGTAGGCTTATAGCCAGCAGCTGGCTATACTATTAATGCTCTTTAGATGAGGTGCTAAGTGCATTAAATGGCTTAGTAACTCAAGTGTTCAATGCATAGGTGCTTAGTTTATTGGTGCCACATCATATTTTATGCCTACGTGGCAGGCTTAGCAGCTATACATGGTGGAGCACTGGGAGAGGCCAAGGCTGGTCATAGTGGGGAGTAACTTGTACTGTAACATATTACTATGTTACTCTAAACATCTCTATAAACCGGAAAGGAGGGAGTAGTAACATAGACTAGTGTCATATGCAGAGTATGGGAGCACATGATATTTCCCCGTCCGGACCGATCCCAAGTTGGCTTCTCACCTTCTTGGCCCAACAAAAACCCCTCCCCCCTCCCGCGCGCGCTTCCCGCCCGGCGCCAGCTGAGCCCGCCGCTCCACATTGATGGCAAGTCAGGGCGACGCGACCTCTCACTGCTTCCGCCGTTGAAGCGGCGCGCCGACCGAGGGCACCGCCCGCTGCACGCCCGGCATTTCAGACTACACAGTGGATAGTAACTTTTAGAGCAAGTACTATAATTAGATGACATAAGCAGGCTATAAGGATTTAAATATAGTATTTGTGCTTAGTTGAAGGAGAGAGAAGAGGAGAGAGAAGAGAAGCGGATTGTAAACGTGTAGCCGGTTGTACTCCAACATACTCTACTTTGTGAGACAAAAGGTGGGGCCATTATTAATGATATTGTATTTATACTAAAGGGACTAACGGACGCCTTAATTACTCCGTTTTTTTGAGACAAACCTTGGTGGGGCTATTATTGACTTTTTTTGAGCTATTATTGACTTGGACGTGGGGTTTGGGGGCCAAAGGCCTACTATTATACTCCGACCTGACATGCTCTACCCTAGCCGCCGCTGTATCATATGGTTTCGCACCGTTCCAGATCTTAGCGCCGCCACGCAATTCTTCTCCAGCCCTCCTTCCGGCGTGCACCGCGAGAAGGGACAGCAGTCCTCCGAACCCCGCCTTTCGTGATCCTGTACGGGAGAGGGGCGATCAGGTTTTTGGGGAGCACACTCCTGTGACTGCTGCCAGCGACGACTTCCTCAACGACAGCCTTCTTCCCCGACCTCGGTAACCTCTTCATCAACGACATGAGTGACAACATCAACCACATCGGTTCTGCTCCCGCTGTACAGTATGTGATTCTGTCCTCCTGGTTTAGTCCGCATCATTACTTTGATGTTTGCAATTGTCGTCATGATCTATTTACTGCTGATTCGGATTAAATCTCATACTAAATTGCTCATATATTCAACAATCCAATCCAAAAACCTGATCACAGGCAATTTACTCCGAGTGGTTTTGCTGCGCTTTTGAAGCCGCCTACTTTTAAGGGGGTGCAATATAAAAGGTGGCGCACAAGAGCAGTATATTGGTTTCAGATCATGTACTGCTATGACGCCACTAAGGGTAAGCCTGAGGGCGATCTTAATCCTACACAGCAGGAAGCTTTTCAGAACATGGATACCCTCTTCAAAGCCGCCCTGCTGAGTGTTCTTGACGATTCCATTGTGGATTCGTATATGTTGTTTGACAGCGGCAAAGACATGTGGGCTGCGCTCGAGGCCACGTTTGGGCCCTCGGGCGCTGGCAACGAGTTGTACGTCATGGAGCAATTCTGTGACTACAAGATGACTGATGAGCGCTCTGTTGTTCAGCAGACTCATGAGATACAGTCACTCTCTAAGGAACTTGAGTACTTTAAGTGTGTGTTGCCGGACAAATTTGTTGCTGGGACCATCATTGCCAAGCTTCCACCTTCGTGGAACGATTTTGCTACTTCTCTGAAAAACAAGAGACATGAGTTTTCTGTTTTGGATCTCATTAGCACTCTTGATTTTGAGGAGAAGGCGAGAGCAAAAGACACACGTGCTCGGGTCGCCGAGGGAGCTTCTAGTGCCCACATGGTACACGAGAAGAACTTCCAGCCCAACCAGCCCCAAAACAACAAGAACAAATCTCAGGGGAAAGGCAAGTTTGATGCAAAGAACAAGCCGTCACATTCTACCAACTTCAAGAAGAATTCTCATAACGGGAAGGGATACAAACCTCAATTTTGGTAGCACCGCACAAAATTTATATGGCTGCATCTACCTGCTGTCAGCTAACCTCATGGTGCTCCAGGTATTCCTACATTCGTAACTAGGTACAATGACCACCGCAAGATGAAATTAGCTTATTCGTACGTTGACTTGCTGAATGCAGTGCGGAACGATCCTGTCATGTGTGGAGGAGCAAACAAGCAGTGCAGCCGAAGGTGGAAATCAACCAAGGACTTATGAAATTATATGTAATCTTCCTCAGGCAGGTCAGTATCCCCTTCGTCCAGATGATCGTGTTTTGTCATGCCGAGCTATTGATATGTGCTACTGTTTTGCAACACCGTTTAAGTATAGCTACTGTTTTCCTATCTTTTCAGATTCAGGACAATGAATATGATATCAGGGGAACTGCACAATATGGACCCATGTTGAGTCATCTCTATTGCCTCATGTGTTTGCTGCAAATGTGTCAGCATCAATTGCAAGATGAGGCAGCTAGCTAGCTGTGGAGTTGCCAACATGCTCAAAGTGCTCGCAACATTGAGAAGAAACAAGCATGCCCAGGAAATTAATGCGTGCGCAGGGAGGCCCTTTGCTCAGAGAAGCATCGACCGATTTTCTTTATTTCCACACCTTCTCACAGTTTTGTATATTGGTTATAGTATGGTGAATCATTGAGATGCATAGACATGCTGAACTTTTGTTCTTCTGAATGTTAGTTTAATGTGAGTGTCTGCATCCAGTACCGCATCCTCTAATTTGGTGGATGCACACAGAGAAAATAAATCTCCTTAATTTACTCCATAACCACCCTATTAAATAGGCCTAGTAACAAACCAGGCGCATGCAGTGGCCGGCGGGCACATGCATCCTGCATGCATGGCCAGTCATGCAGCAACGCAAAAGAAGAGAGCGGTTCTTGGGAAAAAGCGAGTAGTTAGTGCAGCGGGCCTTATAAACACGAACAGCTCGCTCTCCCGCTTCCGTCTCCCCACCCAATTCCCCCCGCTCCCCAATCTTCCTCACTCGTCCAGAAAACCCCGCTCACCTTCTTCCTCACTCGTACAGAAAACGCCTGCTCCTCTTCTTCCACTCCTACAGAAATCCCCAGCCCTCCTTCTTCCCCACTCGCACTGCCACTAGGCTCGTCTCTGGCTACTCTGCTCAAACCCGTGAGCTCGGCGCGACGCCCACAAGGAAAATGGAGTCGGCTGGCCCCAGCGCCAAGAAGATGAGGCTCCCGCCAGCGGCGACGCCGGTTGTAGATCCCGCACCCGGTAGCGCGGGGAGAAGCGGCGAGCCCCCCCCCCCACCCGGATCTGAGGAACCGGTAGAATCTCCGGTGGACCGCATCAGCGATCTCCCGGACGTCATCCTTGAGGAGATCATCTCGCTTCTCCCCACCAAGGATTGCTGCCGCACACAAGTCCTCTCAACTCGGTGGCGCCCTCTATGGCGCACCGCGCCCCTCAATCTCGACTGTCGTCAGATATCTGTCCTTCCTGAATTTGATCTCATCAGAGCCATCGTCTCTTCTCACCAGCAGGGCCCCGTTCAATGCCTCTGCATCCCGACAAGCTACCTGCTGTCCATACCCGGCAAGGTGGACGCTTGGCTGACATCCCCTGAATTCGGAAAACTCCAGCAGTTTGAGTTCTACCATTACCACGAAAGTTTCATACCACGAACATACCAAGAATTCGTGCCCACACCACCGTTGTCCATCTCGCGGTTTTCCTCCTCTCTCCACACCGCCACCTTCGCCCGGTGCCATCTACCAGACGATCTGGTACAAATGCTTCGACTCCCACTGCTAAAAAAACTTTCGCTTGTGGTGGTTTATCTGTCGGAGGCCTCACTGCACAGCATCATCCACTCCAGTTGCCCTGCCCTGGAGCGCTTGCTGATTGTTTTGGGAATAGAAATCGGTATCAGTTGTCTCCAAATAAAGTCGCCTCACCTTAAAAGCATTGGAATTTGTTTTGAAGGACAGCAGCTCATCATCGAAGATGCCCCTTCACTTGAAAGGTTGCTCCTTCATAATTGTTATACACCTTCAGAAATAACTGTCGTCTCTGCGCCCAAACTGGAGACCTTGGGTGTAATTCGTGACCCGTTTAATAATCACAAGGAGTTGGTGTTTGGCTCCTCACCTTTTCAGGTACCGTATATTATCATCTACACATTTGTAATCATATGCTGCATTTTTCATTTGTGCGCATAAGTTTTATATCATCTTGGAGTACACTTTGGGTACTAATATTATGTTATATGCTCAATGAAGAGTTCGTCCATTGATAGCCTATCAATGCTGCTGGATTCTGTCAAGATCATATATATCAGAATGTATAGTTTTGATCTGGACATAATTATTGGCTTGCTGCGATGCTTTCGATCTCTGGAGAATTTATACATAGAGGTGATGATTTCATGCACATTGAAAGCCCGTATATATTGTACTAGAATTAACTGTTCAGCTGTCGTTCTTTCGACATACTCTTTTTTCAGACCTTAACTGTTTTCAATCTTCATGTCTACTTAGGCAGAACCACATGGAGAAAAACATATAACCAATCGTTGGCGTAATAAGCACAAGGATTTTCTCAGTTCTCATGACATTCGTTTGAGGACAATAACGATGGGACGATATGCATCCAACCAGGCAAACAGAAGCTTTGTCACATTCTTCCTGTTGAATGCGAGGTTACTATTGTCCATGAGGCTTAATTTTTACAGCAAGAGATTTCTCACGGACGAACATGTTGAACAGCAAAAAAAGAAGTTTCAGGTGGACAAATGGGCTTCTAAACGTGCTCGGCTTCTATTTACAACAAGTTGTAGACATCCTAAAATAATTTTTTTGCACAGGATGTTGATTTTATGGATCAGACCGATCCATTTGTTTGTGACTGCAAAAAAGAGTGGTTGGGTTAGATGTTACTGTCATGTTCAATCTGGGTTTTGTCTAAAAATTTGATGAACAATTAATCCTTGGGCTTTTTGTACCATTTGTATGCTTGACTTGCATGTTGTTGCCCTCGTACTCCCCTCCACCTGCCACTACACTGCCGCATCTTCCATGGCTGCTGTTCGTTCCCGTCCGAGGCCTTGCCGTCGTTCTCCGCCTTGGTTAGCTCGCTGTGCTCGCCGCCGTCTGGTGTTGTCAACATGGTCAACAACCAAGAGGAATCAGGAGATGACTGTACGTGGAGAGGCTGACAGTAGGGACCCACCAGGGTCATTGCATTTCGCAAGCAGGTGCCTCGTTATTACAAGCCAAAACAATACTTCCTCCTAATTGTTTGACAACTAGGTTCCACGCCATTGTCAATGTAGTCAATAAACGAGAAAATTACACAACGAGCGGATAACACCAGGGACCCAGCAGCTCGCCCAGTTGTTTTTCAGTTTCAGAGACGGAGCTCAACTGCGCGCTGTGCGGGGGCTGTGGCCCGTCTAGCCCACGCTTACGCTTTTATTAAGCACATGACGAGCCCAGTTGATATTTTTTTCTTTCTGAAATTGGCTAGCCCAGTTCTTTTTTTTGGAGAATACCAAAACCGAGGCCTACTTGCTTTTCTCAGCCCTGCTGGGCTGCAAATCTTTCAAGACGAGGAGGGATAAGAAATGGGCTTCCCCAGAAAACGGGCTATAAGTTGTAAGAAATGGGCTGTAAATTTTTAAACCGAAGCCAACCGACAATTGCATTAAAATATCATTTTTTCAGGATTTCTCTACTCTCTACTCTTATAAAAACCAAAGCCAACTGGCAATTACATTAAAATATCATCTTTTCACCCACAAGATAAACTACTCATACAAATGCATCTTCATGTTCCGTGCAACGAACGGGCATCTTGCTAGTTAAGATTCTAAATTTCATTCATTTTTTTGCGGAGAATTGTTTTTTGAATTTTATTTTGATATAATTTTTGAAAACTATTTTTAACGTGACTCGAAATTTCGTGATTAAAAGAGTTCGGACCCCACCGAAATATGCAAAATTTCGTTGAATTTTTTAGCAGTGCCCAGAATATATGGTCTGTAATGCTAATAAAAAGAATATGGACTTCAAATATCCTTAAGAATTAGCAAATGGGCTGTAAATTATTGAAAATTATGGCTAATGGGTTGTACGCTGTTTTCCACAGATTTGGAGGCTGACTTCTGGGCCTACCAGGTTGACGATGACGATGTCCTAAATTTTTTTTGACGCGTACGCAAGGCTTTGTCAACTTAGTCAACACATAGCAGTGACTGTTGGATGTCCATCCAATGGCCGTCGTGCTTCTTCAATCTTTGATCTTCCTGTTCCAGCCGCCCAAACCAGCGCCAGCGGGACTACCTGCTCCCTCCTCCCGTGGCTGGTTGTGCTGCCGCCAGGCCATCCCTCTAACCACCCACACATCCTATTATTTTCCGGCGACGTCAGCCTCACCTCGCAGCCGACCAGTCAGCGCTCATTCTCCCCTTAGCGTGGGCATCCCTGCGGTGGCTTCGCCGGCTCCGGGTGGTTCTCTTCCTGGGCCCTGCCCTCGTCCACCGCGTTTGTGCTCTTGGCGCGGCGAGGTCAACGTGATCAACAAACAACAGCCATCGGAAGAGGCTGATAGTAGGGGCCCACACAGGAAAATGCCTCCTTATTACGCCCAAAATAATGATTCCTCCACCTGATAGCTAGGACCCACCGGAAGGGTCTCTGTATTTCGCGAAAAAAATGTTCCCCCCGCTGCTAGCTGGGACTCACCATGGTGGGAGGCTGACTTGTGGGCCTACTAAGTTTACGGGGACGGGGGGCTTTGTCAACTTAGTCAATATGAACGACTCTAGCTCCAGTGACCGTACGATGTCCATCCAACGGCCGTAGTGCTTCTTCACCTCTGGTCTTCATGCTCCAGCCGCCCAAAGCAGCGCCGATTGTGCCGCGTGCTCCTGCCTCCCGTGGCCGGCTGTGATGCCGCGGAGGCCTCATCGCCCCTACTACTCCCACCACTGGCCAGGCCATCCCTCTACTCACCCACACCCCCTGTTATTCTGCGGCGACGGCAACCTCACCCTCGTACTCCTCTTCGCGTGGGCATCCACTGCTGTGTCTTCCCCGGCTCCGCATCGTCCCCTTCCTAGGCCTCGTCGTCATCCACCGCCGTGGTGCTCTCGGCGCAGCGTGGTCAATGTGGTCAACGACCGACTTCCATCGGAAGAGTACTGTGGATCTACTACGACACGAACGCCAACTCGTGCATACGTACATGGCTGGGTCGGAACGGACAAAAAGAGTCGTCGTCGTGTTCATGGGGAGGCAACGGAATGCATCATATTCATGGGGAGGCAACTGAATGCGTCGTGTTCATTGAGAGGCAACGGAATGCGTGGGAGCCAACCGGCTTGGACGGAATAGGCGATGGAAACGAGGCCTGGCGTACCGCAGAACGGAGGAAACGGCCTTGTGTTCGACCGGCCACGTTTGAAACAGGGTCCTGTTGATCGGGAGGGGTGTGGCGTACTGCAAAACGGAGGAAACAGACCTCCTACGGTCGAAACGGGGGTCTTGTTGATCGGGAGGGGTGTGGCGTACCGCAAAACGGACGAAACGGACCTCCTACGGTCGAAACGGGGGTCCTGTTGATCAGGAGGGGTGTGGCATACCGCAAAACGGACGAAACGGACTTGTGTTGGAGCGCTACGGTCGAAACGGGGGTCCTGTTCATCGGGAGGGGTGTGGCGTACCGCAAAACGGGACTCCACGGGATACTGTTCATCTTCACCGTCGACCTCCTCCAGCCTCCACGGGCTACCGTCGACCTCCTCCAACCTCCACGGGCTCCTATTCATCCAGCCTCCACTGCGCGCTACTCCACCGGCTACTGTTCAACCACCCCTCCACCGTCTACTGTTCATCCAGCCATCCACCGTCTACTGTTCATCCAACCCTCCACACCACAGGGTCATGTTCAATGACCCCTCCATGGCCACCCCTCCACCGTCTACTGTTCATCCAGCCCTCCACACCACGGGGTCCTGTTCATCCAGAGGCAACGCCACCGCTCACTGTTCATCCACCCCCCCTGCAACACTCACTGTTCATCCAATCGATCGGCTTCAGTTAGCAGCAGTAGCGAAGGAATCGCTCCATCGAGTTCAGTTAACAGCCATCGATCGATCGCTCGGGTTCAGTAACGCGTAGCCTGCAGTGCAATCACTCGGGTTCAGTTAGAGCCCAACGCCTCGCTCGGGTTTAGTTAGAGCCAACGCCTCACACGTGTATGAGAGAAACGCGCATTGCTCAGCCCCCGACCTCCCACCGTAACCAGCAACTCCCCGAAAGTTTCCTCCCCCTCGCTTCTACCATGGTCTTTTCCGTCATGGACGACCCAAAGAATGTCATGCAGTTGCGTCTCCGGCCCACGCAGGACGAAAAAGTCCATTTTTTGTCATGATTTTTTGTCATAGAAGTAGGAGCCCACCACATCTATGATAATACCGGGTTTTGTCACAATTATCATCATAGAAGTGTCATATGTATGACAGGAAAAAAATTCGTTCGGCCCAAAATGTCAAGGATGTGTCTTTTTTTGTAGTGGTAAAGGCCAGAGGCCAACTCAGAACAAATACCCAAACCTGTTAGTGCATTAGGGGCTCACAAAGACGAGCAGAGACTCACGAAAAGGAGACCCCGTCGCCCCGTCTCGTGGACTTACGGCAAGGGCCCATACTACCTAGCCGTGCCACGTGGAAAACTCGCGGGTGCTCTACGGGCCCGCGTGACTTTCACATCAACTCGCGGGTACTGTCGGTGTCAAAACCGGCGGATCTCGGGTAGGGGGTCCCGATCTGTGCGTCTAAGGCTAATGGTAACAGGAGGCAAGGGACACGATGTTTTACCCAAGTTCGGGCCCTCTCGATGGGGGTAAAACCCTACTTCCTGCTTGATTGATCTTGATGATATGAGTATTACAAGAGTTGATTTACCACGAGATCGTAGAGGTTAAACCCTAGAAGCTAGCCTATGATGATTATGATTGTCCCTATACGGATCAAACCCTCCGGTTTATATAGACACCGGAGGGGGCTAGGGTTTACACAGAGTCGGTTACAAAGAAGGAGATTTAATATCTGGATCGCCAAGCTTGTATTCCATGCAAAGAAGAGTCCCATTCGGACACGGAACGGAGTCTTGAGTCTTGTATCTTCACGGTCCATCAGTCCGGCCAAAGTATATAGTCCGGTTGTCCGGATACCCCCTAATCCAGGACTCCCTCAGTAGCCCCTGAACCAGGCTTCAATGACGATGAGTCTGGCGCGCAGTTTGTCTCCGAATACTCCAAAGCAGATTTAAGGATTGCTTCCGGCTCTGTGAGATAATTTCCGCATACCATCGTAGAGGGCATAACACTTCACAAACCTGATCCGCTGATATTTTTTCTTGCGGGGTGCCCTTACGTCGTGGCCTGTCTCAATACGAACCGGTTTTCTCGGCCTGCCTCGACACGCGTCGCGAGGCAGTTTTATTGGCATGCCTTGCCAAAGCAGAGATCGTGTTCCTCTTATCATGGGATCCTCCATCAATACGAGCGCGTGCAACCCCACGATGCCTGTTGGTATGACTCCGTGTTTTTAGGTAAGTCCCAAGTGGTTATGCTGAGGACGCCTGATAGTCACCCCCTTTATAGAGGGGCCGAGGCCTATCCCTCGTTTCTACCACGCTTGCGCCTTTCCGCATCTCGAGTTCCAACACCCACAGCCCAAGCTTAAGCACTTCGGACCTTCAATCATGTCCGGATCCAACCTTCAAGGCCAGTGGACGGCCTCCTCCGTTACAGAGGAGGACATCGCAAAGCTTAGGGAGGTCAGATACCTGACCGCCGACATCAAGCACAGGCTTCCTGCTCCAAGGCAGGTCATCCCTGAAGGAAATATGCCCTAGAGGCAATAATAAAGTTATTATTTATTTCCTTATATCATGATAAATGTTTATTATTCATGCTAGAATTGTATTAATCGGAAACATGATACATGTGTGAATACATAGACAAACTTAATGTCACTAGTATGCCTCTACTTGACTAGCTCATTAATCAAAGATGGTTATGTTTCCTAACCATAGACATGTGTTGTCATTTGATTAACGGGATCACATCATTAGAAGAATGATGTGATTGACTTGACCCATTCCGTTAGCTTAGCACTTGATCGTTTAGTATGTTGCTATTGCTTTCTTCATGACTTATACAAAGTTCCTACAACTATGAGATTGTGCAACTCCCGTTTACCGGAGGAACACTTTGTGTGCTACCAAACGTCACAATGTAACTAGGTGATTATAAAGGTGCTCTACGGGTGTCTCCAAAGGTACATGTTGAGTTGGCATAATTCGAGATTAGGTTTTGTCACTCCGATTGTCGGAGAGGTATCTCTGGGCCCTCTCGGTAATGCACATCACTTAAGCCTTGCAAGCATTGCAACTAATGAGTTAGTTGCGAGATGATGTATTACGGAACGAGTAAAGAGACTTGCCGGTAATGAGATTGAACTAGGTATGGGATACCGATGATCGAATCTCGGGCAAGTAACATACCGATGACAAAGGGAACAACGTATGTTGTTATGCGGTTTGACCGATAAAGATCTTCGTAGAATATGTAGGAGCCAATATGAACATCCAGGTTCCACTATTGGCTATTGACCGGGAACAGTTCTAGGTCATTTCTACATAGTTCTCGAACCCATAGGGTCCGCACGCTTAACGTTATGATGACAGTTTTATTATGAGTTTATGAGTTTTGATGTACCGAAGGAGTTCGGAGTCCCGGATGAGATCGGGGACATGACGAGGAGTCTCAAAATGGTCGAGACGTAAAGATCGATATATTGGACGACTATATTCGGACTTCGGAAAGGTTTCAAGTGATTCGGGTATTTTTCGGAGTACCGGAGAGTTACGGGAATTCGCCGGGAGAAGTATTGGGCCTTATTGGGCCATACGGGAAAGAGAGAAGGGCTGCCTAGGGCAGGCCGTGCGCCCCCCCAAGGCCTAGTCCGAATTGGACTAGGGAGAGGGGCCGCACCCCCTCCTTCCTTCCCTTCTTTCTTCCCTTTCCTTCTCTCCTACTCCTACTACATGGAAGGTCTCCTAGTTGGACTAGGAAAGGAGGGAATCCTACTCCCGGTGGGAGTAGGACTCCTCCCTGGCGCGCCCTCCCTTGGCCGGCCGCCCCCTCCCCCTTGCTCCTTTATATACGGGGGTAGGGGGGCACCCCATGACACACAAGTTGATCTACGGATCGTTCCTTAGCCGTGTGTGGTGCCCCCCTCCACCATATTCCACCTCAGTCATATAGTTGCGGAGTTTAGGCGAAGCCCTGCGCCGGTAGAACATCATCATCGTCACCACGCCGTCGTGCTGACGGAACTCATCCCCGATGCTTTGCTGGATTGGAGCCCGGGGAACGTCATCGAGCTGAACGTGTGCTGAACACGGAGGTGCCGTACGTTCGGTGCTTGGATCGGTCGGATTGTGAAGACGTACGACTACATCAACCGCGTTGTCATAACGCTTCCGCTTACGGTCTACGAGGGTACGTGGACAACACTCTCCCCTCTCGTTGCTATGCCATCACCATGATCTTGCGTGTGCGCAGGAAATTTTTTAAGATTACTACGTTCCCCAACAATCCCTACTTCGGAGCCCAACGAGAGCGTCGTATTCGTTTCTCACTTCCTCCGTGGCTTAGGCTTCACCCTTGATCCCTTTGTGAGAGGGATCATGTTCTATTACGGACTAGATTTCCATGATCTAGCTCCGGACGCCATCCTTCACATCTCGTCATTCATCATTGTGTGCAAAGCCTTCCTTCATATCACCCCGCACTTTGGCTTATGGCTCAAGACCTTCAATGTGAAGCCGAAGATGACTGAGGGGCGACACGCGGAGTGCGCAGGTGCCGTAATAAGCAGGAATGCCGACGCCCCGTGGCCAGAGGGCTTCTTCCCGGAGGTGTCCGATCTATGGCAGCGGAGGTGGTTTTATGTCACGGCTCCCAGAGGCACAAAATGGGTGGCTGCCCCCGACTTCCGTTCGGGCCCTCCGCCTCAACTGGTGTCATGGGCCAATGTGGGACTAGATTGGGGGCCTGCTAATGATGTACCGATATTGTAGAGCCGCATCCGGGAGCTTCTTGAGAGGGATATTAGCCTTGTCAGCGTAATTCAGGTAATGCTAGTCCGACGGATGTTGCCGTGCAAAAGCCGGCCACTCCGGATGTGGAGTTCAATCCGGAAGGTCCGCGGACTATTCTGCACTTCTTCGGCATGACGCTCGAAGGGATGTGTAAGTTATTCTTCGGACCACAAGTAAAGTGTCCGGACACCATCGAGGATGCGGGCCTGAGCTGCAACCGCCCAGATACCCGAGTAAGTAACCCAGAAACCGAACACTTCGTTCATATTTATCATAACACTATTCTGAAAACCATCCGCGGCCAGGAATGGCTCAACAAGGCGGAGAGAATCAGGTGTCCAGCGCCACTTCCCGAAGGCTCGCCTAGCCCTGCCATAGCCAAGATGCTTAGTCGTGTGCTAAGCCAAGTGCCCTCAGGGAAAGATAAAGGGAAGAACAGAGAAGCAGAGCTTCACACATTGCACATCCAAACCGGGGGAATTACTACCTCCACGAAGGAGGATAGTCGGGGAGGGAAATCTAGGGTCTCCTCTCCCCGCGGGAAGAAGAGGGCCGCCTCCGAAGACTTGGAGACGGAGGTGCCCAGACAAGGGAAGAAAACTTCGCCAGGGGGCCCTGCCCCGAAGGGTGCCCTCACCGTGCCATGCCCGCCAACGGGCCAGCCCTCAGCCGAGCTGTAAGTTTAATCGCAAAAACTTCTGCTACCTCCTCCAAAATCAATAACCAAGATCCATTTTTTGCAGTCCGGCTAGCAGCTCTTCTCGACAGAGTTCGTCTTCGGGGGATCTTCTTCCGGAGATGATGGAGACTGAAACCCCGCCAGCCTCTCCGCCTTATGAGGCGGGCGACCCCGAGGTGTTGTCATCGAGGAGTCTAGATTTGCCGAGGCCAAAAGCTAGTACTTCGGCCGCCCTGAGCCCTGAGCGCTCGGCTCCCAAGGGGGGCGATAAGAAGGGTCCGACACAGTTGAGCGACCGGCCGGACACGCTGACGGGCCTTCTGGAGCAAGCCGCTCTCTCGGAGGATCACCGTTCATTAATGAACATGGTGCTTGAGAAGATTTCATCCGCCACAAGCGGATTGAATGAAGCTTTTACAAGCCTGCTCAAAGGCTTTGAGGTATGTAAGAAAATATGTCATTTTTGTTGTGGCACACGCGCTAGGTGTGCTCCGTATAGATAGTAGCGCCTGAGACTCTAGTTGCCAGCCCTAGGCGCCAAATAGAGGATCACTTTGCTAATGGTCCGACTATCGACCGAACCATTGAAGTCGCCGAACTGCGGCGACAGATTGATGTTGTGGATGCCGACATCGCACGTGAACGAGCGGTTTAACGAGTCACAAGGTATGTACTCTACTTTCCTAATTTTTATAGGAAAAAATAAGAGGAGCATAATGTTAATGTCATATGCTTGGACTGTAGACGGAGCTGTTACCGTGGAGGCTCTGAGGGCGGAACTTGCCCTGGCCAAGGAACAAGCCCGGGCTAGCAATGCGGCTGCCCTAAAGGCGGCCGAAGAGTTGAGAGCCGAAGAGGCTGCTCATCGCCGAAGCGAAGATAAAATAGCTGAGATGGCCGTGGAGCTGAAAAACGCCGCCGACCCTTATGAGCTCCTTGAAAAAGAGAATCAGGCTAATTCGGCTGACCTGAAGAAGGCCCTTGATGCGGACAAGGAGACGCATTCCGAAATTAGGGATGCGCGGGAGGAGCTTCGACAGGCCGGAGAAATCGCGGCTGGAAACCCCTATTTGTTGCGGATGAAGTTCATAGGTCCGAAGTACGCTCCTCTGGATCGGCACTGGAGCCCTGCAGACGCGTATGCGGATCTGGCGAAGAGTACGGCTGATGCGGCCAAGTTTTTGGAGGATCAAAAATATAATGAAGTGGAAAAGCTGTTCTGGTCGCAATTCAGTGCTCCAACGCGCCCGGTGCCATTAAGTGAAAGGATGGCTACTGTGGCCGAGCTCCATAGGTTGTCCGGTCTTGCGATGAGATCTGTAATAGACCATCTGTGGCCAAAGGGGCCGAAGCCGGACAATTATTTTGGTTTAGTGCAACAATTCCTTGGTGATGTATCACGAATCGATGCCATGAAGAGGTCGGCGTGCATAGAGGGTGCGCGAATGGCTCTTGCGCGTGTTAAAACATACTGGACAGATATGGAGGCCACCATCATTGCAGCCCAGAATCCGGCGGGAAGCCAGGATCTAGCCGAGCACTACTTGGAGCAGGTAACAGAAGGTGCTTGTTGAATAGAGACTCAGTGCTCGAAAAATGTCATGTTCGAGTGACAAATCGTTTCATTGTAAAAACAATGTTATTTTAATCATGGAGGCTATGTTTATACTTTTCGCCCGAAAGTGTTATTGTGACTCCTGTGCGGCCGTTTGATGTTTGTATGTAAGCTGAAAGTTAGCAGTCGTTGGCTTCAGCCCCCACGCATACAATGTGGGGGTGTTCGTGAGAATATGCGTAATCACACTTGATCCAACGTCTTGGTCCGTTAAGGAGGTGATCGCACGTCGAACTAGGCAACCGGACTATATAGCTTTAACACTTTCACTTTGCCATAGGAGATTGACGGTGGGGCCACTATGTGGCCCCTGGTACCTTTTCGTGCATCCGAATACGGGCGCGTGTGTACATGACTGGGAAACGGTCCTTCGTTAATGCGGAGGAATCCTAAAGATTCCGACGAGTCCTCGAGTGGTTGACCAGTCTCTCGCTATATCATGACAGTCAGTTTTCGGCTTTCTCTACTAAGGTGCTCATCCGGAATAACCAGGGCACAATCACAGTAGTTCTCCTTTGGCCGCCTTAGCCGATAAGAACGCAACATAAGGCGGCAAACCCAGGAGCCGGGCAAACCCAACATTTGACCAAAGACATGATTTGGAGTTGATGCATATAAGGCCAAACTCGCGACGCCGAACATTCCCGAAGGTATTCGGACTTTAGAACATATACTGGGCTGAAGAACGCCATTTATTATGAACCCTGTATTTCCAGGTACGTGCATTAGTCTGTCGTGGCGAAATGCCAATAACGGCAGTACCCCCTGTGGGTGTAGTACCCATGGGATGTGTAAACAACAAGAGACAATAAAGAAGGTTTACACAGGGGCTTAATCTAAAGAGAAACCTTTGAGCGGGGCCCTGCTGCACGTCTGCGCCTTTGTCTCCATTGTGCCGTGTCCTAGGAGGGTATCGCACGAATGATGTCTATAAAAAGGAGAACTCATGTAGAAGAGTATGACATAAGCGTGCGAAGAGTTGACTATTATCAATGGATAGCAGAAGTGTAAGACATTGGCCTGTTAATAAGGTCAAGCTAAAAGGTGGGCTTTATTGAATATTTGAAGCCCCTGGTGTCCTCTATGGGATTACATGTATAGTGCCTAGCTCAGGTTTATTTGGGCTGCCAGACTCGTCTAACCGTGTCCGTGGTCTTAACGACCGATCGTGCGTTCTAATATTAGAGGTCGCTTAGTGTCCGGCTGCTGGAGCCGTCGCATACTCTTCCGCGCGTAAGGAACGCTCTGTATTTCCATTAACGGTGATGACGCCACGTGGACCGGACATCTTGAGCTTAAGGTAGGTGTAGTGCGGTACTGCGTGGAAAAGGGCGAAGGCCGTTCTCCCGAGCAGTGCATGATAACCACTATGGAGGGGGGCGATGGTGAAGAGTAATTCTTCGCTTCTGAAGTTATCTGGGGAACCGAATGTCACCTCTAGTACGAGGGAGCCCCTGCAGCTGGCTTCAATGCCTGGTATCACCCCTTCAAAGGTGGTGTTATTTTGGCTGATTCTGGATGGGTCTATCCCCATCCTGCGGACAGTGTCCTGGTATATTAGATTGAGACTACTGCCGCCGTCCATGAGGATGCGAGTGAGATGGTATCCGTCGATTATTGGGTCGAGCACCAAGGCAGTTGATCCTCCATGCCGCATACTAGTCGGATAGTCCCTGTGATCGAAGGTGATCGGGCAGGCCGACCAGTGGTTAAGTTTGGGGGCGACGGGCTCTATAGCGTATGCGTCTCTGAGCGTGCGTTCGCGCCGTGTGAGCCACGTGGATCATGTTTACTATTTTTACCTCTGGTGGGAATTTTTTCTGTCCCCCAGTGTTCGACTGGCGAGGCTCATCCTCGTCTTCGCTTGGTGTTTCCCTTCCCTTGTGTTCGGCATTTAATTTGCCGGCTTGCTTAAAGACCCAGCATTCTCTGTGAGTGTGGTTTGCAGGTTTTTCAGGGGTGCCATGAATTTGGCACAGTCTGTCCAGGACTTTGTTCAGGCCGGACGGTCCCTCTTTGCTGCCATTAAATGGCTTCTTTTGTTGACCGGGTCAAGAGCCCCTGAATCCGGTGTTGACCGTTGTGTTGTCCGGACTTCCTTCCTTGTTTCGACATTTGTTTTTATTGCGCCGTGGCTTCCCATTGCCATCCCTAATTTCGGATGTGCCTGGGTCGCTGGTGCCTCTACGGGCCAACCAGCTGTCTTCACCCGCGCAAAAACGGGTTATAAGGCTTGTTAAGGCTGCCATTGTCCTCGGCTTTTCTTGGCCGAGGTGTCTGGCAAGCCACTCATCCCGGATACTGTGCTTGAAGGCCGCTAGGGCTTCGGCATCCGGACAATCGACAATTTGATTCTTCTTAGTGAGGAATCTATTCCAAAGCTTGCGGGCGGACTCTCCGGGCTATTGAATTATGTGACTTAGGTCGTCAGCGTCCGGAGGTCGGACATAGGTTCCTTGAAAATTGGCCCTGAAAGCGTCCTCAAGTTCCTCCCAACTTCCAATTGAGTTTTCGGGGAGGCTTTTCAACCAGTGCCGAGCTGGTCCCTGCAACTTGAGGGGAAGGTATTTAATGGCATGGAGGTCGTTCCCACGAGCCATGTGGATGTGAAGGATAAAGTCCTCAATCCAAACCCCGGGGTTTGTCGTTCCGTCATATGCCTCTATGTTCACGGGTTTGAAACCCTGTGGAAATTCGTGGTCCAGTACCTCTTCGGTGAAGCACAGAGGGTGAGCGGCCCCTCTGTATCTGGGCGTGTTGTGGCGTGTTGTCGACTGTTGTTGTGTCCGGTGCTGATTCTGAACTGGTACTCGATCAGTCTGATCGTTTTGGTGACCATAATCCTGCACTGGAGCGTGTCTTCTTGATCCATAGATGGACCTGGTCGCGCCGACCTTTTTATCCAGGAGCTCACGTAAATCATGTGCAGCGTCAGTAGCTGCTCTATTGCAGTTATGAAGTGGTTGGTCCGGTCTACTGGCAGTATTGTTCTTCGATGGAACGGCCTCATCATCAAATTCTGCTAGCAACTTGCGCTTTGGATAGCTCTTTGTGTGGCGATCGTCGCCGTATGTCTCTTCAGTGTCTAGCACTTTATTCCATCTGCGATTGAGCATTTCCTGTGCGGCTTTAAGCCTTTGCTTCTGCTTCTTTAGGCTTCTCGCAGTGGCCATAAGCCTTCTGTGGAGGTTATCTCTTTCCAAACGTGTTTCCGGGATGATGAATGTGTCGTCGTCTGGACTGTGCTCCTGTCCCGGGGCGGTTTGATGAGTTCGTCCCTTCGGATCACTATGATCGGGCATCTACTCCAGGCTTTGTTCGGCGTGACCTGGCTCATCCTGCTCCATCGTTGGGTCCATATGGTCGTTGTTGCCTTCGGAGTTGACTGGGTGTCGATCTTTCTAGCGCTGTTATCGTTGTGTTTACTGAGGCTGGACTTAGAGCGGCGTCTACGCCATTGTTTTGGCTTTTGTCCGGGGGTTTTATCTTCCATTTTGTCGCCATCGTCCTCCTTAGGGGTGTCCACCATGTATATATCATATGATGAGGTGGCAGTCCAGCGCCCCATGGGCGGAGGTTCGGAATCGCCCCCTGCGCCAACGTCAGTATCGTTGGTGTCATCAGAGTTGAAGTCAAGCATGTCTGTTACATCGTCAACAGTGGCTATGAAGTGGGTGGTGGGTGGGGAACAAATTCCCTCGTCGCCTGCTTCCCACTCGAGCCAGACATAGTTCGGCCGAGAGTCTCCTAACAAAGAGAGTGACTTTAATGAGTTCAGCATGTCGCCGAAGGGCGAGTGCTGGAAGATATCCGCAGCGGTGAACTCCATTACCGGAGCCCAACCAGATTCGGCGGGCTCGGGGGCGCGCGGTCCGGATCCTACAGCCGGACACGAGTTCGGGGGTCTAGTGACACAGGCTTCCTTGGGGGTGGAGTCTGTGTTTGGCTCTACCGCCGATGAGTGTGCGGCCTCAGGGGCGGGGTCTATCCGCCCGTCCTCGGACGACGCAATCTGCGCCGAATTTAGGTCTAGAGCTCCTGCAGGTGCGATATCTCGAGTATTGTCCGACAGCAGGTCTAGGCCGTGCTTGTCGTGACTATTCAGCGCTCCCGGCGTAGGCCCGAATCCGTCGAAGATCAAGTCTCCATGGATATCGGCCGTGTAGTTCAAGTTTCTGAACCTGACCTGATGGCCAGGGGCGTAACTGTCGATCTGCTCCAGATGGCCGAGCGAATTGGCCCGTAGTGCGAAGCTGCCGAACACAAAGATTTGTCCGGGGAGAAAAGTCTCACCCTGGACTGCATTGTTGTTGATGATTGAAGGAGCCATCGAGCCTTGCAGCGACGATACAGAGGAACTCTCAATGAAAGCACCAAATGTCGGTGTCAAAACCGGCGGATCTCGGGTAGGGGGTCCTGATCTGTGCATCTAAGACTAATGGTAACAGGAGGCAAGGGACACGATGTTTTACCCAGGTTCGGGCCCTCTCGATGGAGGTAAAACCCTACTTCCTGCTTGATTGATCTTGATGATATGAGTATTACAAGAGTTGATCTACCACGAGATTGTAGAGGCTAAACCCTAGAAGCTAGCCTATGATGATTATGATTGTCCATGTACGGATCAAACCCTCCGGTTTATATAGACACCGGAGGGGGCTAGGGTTTACACATAGTCGATTACGAAGAAGGAGATCTAATATCCGGATCGCCAAGCTTGTCTTCCACGCAAAGGAGAGTCCCATCCGGACATGGAACGGAGTCTTGAGTCTTGTATCTTCACGGTCCATCAGTCCGGCAAAAGTATATAGTCCGGCTGTCCAGATACCCCCTAATCCAGGACTCTCTCAGGTACCCCTTAGGGCCGACCCTACTTCAACAATGGTCTCAAGTAAAGTCAAGGTAACCGTGTGTTCAAACATCAAGGGGAAAACCCGAGGAATCACCCACGGAGGATTCCACTCAATGTAATCATCAACCTGAACGTAAGAGGGACCACCCTCGAGGTTCACACTTGAGGTGTTGAACGACAGAGCCGTATCGGGAATGGTGAAAGAGGAAATCACCCACGATGACCACGACCGAATAGCTACACTACAGAATTATCATCAGGAGTGCGTTATGAGGGATCACCCTCGGCACTCGATGTAGCTCTGCAGAGTCGAGCAACTAAAGGGGCGTGATGTGATGTGAGGTGTCGGGCTCTGGTCATCGATCACGCTGATCGAGTCGTCGATGATGAAGCAGGGGCAATAAGGACAAGTACTGGGGGTCACTGGTGGATCACTAACCAACCTATACTAAGCAGTTTAGGATAAGCAGGTAGGTATCAATAGCAGGTACAAAAGCAGGCTATGCAACAGAATAGGAGCAAACAATAACAGTAGCAAAATCTAGTGCAAGCATGAGAGTATAGAATGGGCGATATCGGGATAATCAAAGGGGGGGCTTGCCTGGTTGCTCAGACAAGAAGGAGGGCCGTCGTCGACGTAGTCGATCACAGGGACATTAGCATCGGTCTCGGGGTCTATTGGAGAGAAGACGGGGAAGAAACAGTAAATACATAGCAAGCAAGAGCATAACTAGACAACAGACAGAGCTAGACCTGTTCTAGCGCGGTGCTACACGCTACCGACGAAGGGGGGAAACATTCGGGAATGTTTTACCGAAGTTTGGCATTTTCGGGCAAACGAAACGGAGGGGAAAGGTTGCATGATTGCTATGCTAGGGGCGTGTGGCGGACGAACGGACCATGTATTCGGATTCGTCTCATCGTTCTGAGCAACTTTCATGTACAAAGTTTTTGATCCGAGCTACGGTTAATTTACTATGATTTTTCAAAGTTTAAACAATATTCTGGATTTATTATAAATTCGAATTAAAATAGCAAAAATGGTCCGGAGTCCGGTGTCCGGTGTCGCCAGGGTGGGCGCCGGCGTCGAGGGGTGGGAAGGCGCGTTCGCCGGGAAGAGGCGGCGGGGTCGGGACGAGGCCGACGGGGGCTGGCATCGGGGACGGGCACCTTGGCCGCGGGTGGGTGTCAGATCGAGCGAGGGAGTGGGAGGAGGGGATCGGAGCGAGTGGCGGGGTCGGGGTGTCGCCCGATCCAGATCCCGAATCGGGGGGAGGAGAGAAGCGTGGGTGCGTGGGGACTGGGGGCCGGTCCAGATATTTTGTGGGCATGGGGGTTATAGCCTGGGGGCTGGGCCGGTTGGGGTGGGATGGGTCGAGGCCCATGGGAAGCCGGGGGGTTTGGCCCTCTTCTTATTTTTGATTTGCCTCTGTTTCCTATTTAAAAGAGCTACTGAATTATTTTTGTTAAATGTGGCACTTTGCTCAAAAATAGCTAGGAACAAAATGAAGTTGCATAAAAAGTTTGGGGTCGGAAGGAGTTGGCTAACCATTTTTAGAAATTGGAAAGGCCAATTTAAATATTGTTGGACCACAAGATAAAATCCTAGGGGCATTTTGGGAACTCAAATGAGGTTGGTTCCAACATGACAAATATCCAGGGATTATTTGCCACACTTTGAACATTTTAGTTTTCATGTTTGGCAATTTTAATTTTGGACTTTGATTTGAATTTGAAATTTGAACCGATTTTGAACCAACGTGAGTTTAACAACAGTAATCATGATGATGTGGCATCATTAGGAGGGAATTGCTGTAGCTTAATTATCCGGGCGTCACATGCACCCAACTTTTGCCAGCGCATGTGGGGCCCCACCCGGGCACCCCACTCCAAAAATGAAAGAAATCCGACAACGAACGCACGTTGCGTCACGCCCGGGCAGTATTTTAGAGGTTTTCGACCCGGAAAATCATAGAAAATCCATACAGACTCGAAACGTGATAAATTTTTGTGTGTGTGCCCTGCATGGGCACTGTAGCACGTGAAAAAATGGGCCCGTTTGGCGGATGCCAAGGAGAGACGTGCGACCGAGGGTCCCCTTCCCCCATACTGAAACCACCCCCTTCCACACCAAGTACCTGAGCGGTTTCACGGAATGCACCCAACTTTTGTCAGTGCGTGTGGGGCCCCACCCGTGCACCCCACGCCAAAAATGAACAAAATCCGACAATGAACGCATCTTGCGTCATGTCCGGGCAGTATTTTAGGGGTTTTCGGCCCGAAAAATCGTAGAAAATCCATAGAGCCTCGAAACGCGACAAAATTTTGCGTGTGTGCCCTGCATGGGCACTGTAGCACGTGAAAAAAATGGGCCCGTTTGGCGGATGCGAAGGAGAGACGTTCGACCGAGGGTCCCCTCTCCCCATACCGAAACCACCCCCTTCCACACCAAGTACCTGAGCGGTTTCACGGAATGCACCCAACTTTTACCAGCGCGTGTGGGGCCCCACCTGGGCACCCCACGCCAAAAATGAACGAAATTCGACAACGAACGCACGTTGCATCACGTCCGGGCAGTATTTTAGGGGTTTTCGGCCCAAAAAATCATAGAAAATCCATACAGACTCGAAACGCAACAAATTTTTGCGTGCGTGCCCTGCATGGGCACTGTAGCACGTGAAAAAATGGGCCCGTTTGGCGGATGCGAAGGAGGGATGTGCAACCGAGGGTCCCCTCCCCCCTACTGAAACCACCCCCTTCCACACCATGTACCTGAGCGGTTTCATGGAATGCACCCAACTTTTTCCAGCGCGTGTGGGGCCCCACCCGGGCACCCCACACCAAAAATTAATGAAATCCGACAATGAACGCACGTTGTGTCACGTCCGGGCAGTATTTTAGGCGTTTTCGGCTCGGAAAATCGTAGATAATCGGAGAGCTTGTCAGATTATTAACCATGGGTGGCTAAGTGGCGACGTAAGTTAATTTCATCTATTGTATTACAATTGATTCCAAAATACCATTTTTAAATCTGACACATTATTTATAGGTAATTAATGCATACTCATCATATTTGGTCGACAAAGTTAATGATGATCGTTTCATGTTGACAACTTGGAGGGTCCATTGGCTGCTTTACATTAGACCCGGAAAGAAGACCGCCGGTAACGACTATGAAGCAGAGTCGCATAGTAATGGACCCGTGAATAGATGTGAGGACGAGTATTTCAAAAAACCAAAGGTAAGTTTGATTGGTTACACGGTATATACATACGATAGTATGTGTTGATTGTGTTTTATGCTCGTTGTGATGCAGACTTATATTGCTCTAAACAAGAAAAACACTCACTGGGTTACTGTCGTCATGCATAGCGGGAAGAGAGAGTTTCAGGTTCTTTACTCGTTGATGACCGGAAAACTTGACAGTGTTACTAGACAACTCATTGAGGACCTGGTAGGTTTTACTTTCAAATGTGCATTTGGTAACATTCATTTTGTTTAGTATACTGAATGACATTCTTTCCACCATGTTAGTTATATCTTTAGAGAAAACAATTAGGAGAAGATATCCAAGAAGCAAATGCAACCGGAATTGTGAATTATCCGGATGTTTCCACATGGCCTATTCAAACGTATGACTTGCCAAAACAACATGATGGGTGAGTTCTTACTTTGACAGAATGCCGGTCCTGTATGTACAATAGATATTTAATCTTCGTAAATTGTATGCACTAGGAATTCGTGTGGAATATTTCTCCTTCGATGCTTCCAATATTGGGATGGTGATAAATGGACAGGCTTATTTTCACAGGCACACAAGTAATGTTTTTACTACGACGTACAGTGTACGTTGTGCTAACACCACTTTTTTTCAGAGGTCAATTGATGATTCGAGGGAGGTAATGATAGCGCAACTTATCTTTTAGGAAAGAAACAAGCTTGATGAAGTGAAAAACAAAGTTATTCGGATATCAAAGAAGAAGAAATAGATGCGCCACGGAGGAGTTTTGCATGTGATTGGGTGGTACTGGAGGAGTATATTTTCCAAACGCTTTGCACACTTGCTTACAAATTTTATGTAATAAACATATTTATTGATTTGGCCACTATTTTGTTCCGAAAAGATTATATACTTAATTACGTTTTTTATGTCCACATGATATTTTGTTTCAGAAATATTATATAATCAGTCTTTTTTTTGTTTACATGATTTCTTGTTTCGGAATAGTCATATGCGTACTTACCGTTTGTATGTGTACATGATATTTTGTTGCAGAAAGATTTTATACTTACTATTTTTGTTGACACTAATGTTTAGATTACATATATGTAATCGTGTTGTCGTTTATTTTCTGTACACTAAACTATGGTTGCGCATTATTCAAAAAATGCTGCGATTTTGTTTAGAAAAACAAAAAAAATAGTTTAGAAAAACAACAATAATGTTTAGATTTACATATATGTAATCATGTCGTCGTTAATTTTCTGTACACTAAACTATGGCAGCACACTGCGAATTGGTTTAGAAAAGCAAAAAAAATAGTTTAGGAAAAAATAGCCCGCCCGTCCGCATCGTGTCTTAATAAGTCCGTTGTTATCAAGTCAACCTGGCGACTACAACAGGCGTTTCAGAAAACGCCGTGGAAACCAGGCCCAACAGGGCAGCATCAACAATAGGGTAGGAATTCAGAGGTGTTCGAAGTGCAACGGGGCACTGGGTATATAAGCTGGTCGTCGTCCCTTCGGCCGGCGAGGTGGGACTAAACTTGCGTCGGTCCCGGGGCGACGTGGAGACAGCCAACCGCGACGTGAGCCGACCCAATAAGGCCATGGATGGCGCGGACTTCTCGACGGCTCGACGCGCCGTGAGCCGGCCCAATTAACCCTGCCGGGACGACGCGCCAGGGAAACTAAAGCAAATTTAGTCCCACCTCGCCGACCGAAGGAGACGTCGACCGGCTTATATACCCAGCTCCCGTCGCCACATTGAACTTCTCTGATCTTCTGCCCTGTCGACTCGGCTGCCCTGTTGTGGCCTGTTACCACCTCGTGATCTGAAACGCATGTCGTAGTCACCCGGTGGGCTTGATAACGACGTGCTTATTAAGACACGTTGTGGACGGGCGGGCAATTTTTTTTTCAATAACAACTCGGAACCATAACTGAGTGTTTTTTAATATATTTGTCAGCCGACGGGACTGTAGTAAATACCAGTGCAGAATTCATAGCATAAACAATGAATAGTGTACATTTATATCAATAATAATGATGTCTCAACATAACAATTGTCACCACAGTAATTTTATTATAGTCGACAAAAAATATCAAGTCTCATATAACAACGGTCTGTAGCCAATAATCTTGATTTCACACATATAAAATACTCAACACAAACATAAATTTAACAAATGTCTTTCATGTAAATGGAAGAGGTAAAACACTTGCATCGTCTTCACTTGAGTCTTCAAGGCCAGTTGCTGCATAGAATAAATTAAAAATTGTGAGAATCAATGTACGGTAGATGAATCAACGAAACTAACATAAATAAAGCAAAAAGACATACAGTTACATATAAATGGATGAAGTAAAACAGATGCACCGTGCTCACTTCTGTCTTCAAGCCCAATTGCTGCATAGAATAAATTATAAACTATGAGAATCAATGTACAATAAATGAAACAACAAAACTAACATAAACAAACAATAGACATACTCTTCATTTTTGCTGCATGTGCTCCTGTTATGACCTATGCCGCTGCATATGCTATATTTTCGTCCAGATTTCTCGTCAAATGCTTTAGGTCTCTCATTTTTTGTCACATCTGGGTCACCCTTACCGCGACCTCTACTGTTCTGCTTAGGTGCGCCCTTGCTGGAAACCTTTACTGGATCACGAACCAGAATATGATCTCAGTTAGGCTCAAATGGATTATCATTCACGACTCGCTGACTATCATCTTCATTCCCCTGAATGTCCTTATTCGCTATAATATCATCCAGAGCTGCCATCAACTTGTCGAATAAGAAAGGATTGTTGCATGCGAGATGAGATGCTTCTGAAGATTTGATAGTCAACTCACTATATCTAGCTCTGTCCTCAGCACTCGACCAACCCCACGCAAACAGATCGCTGGTGCGCTTCACGGGCAGTCTAGCTCGTGTTTTTTTGAGAATCTTCATAGGACACAACACTTGGGTATCACAGGTAAGTTCAGTGCATTCAAAACATGAATAATATGCTTGCAAGGAAGCCCTTTGCGAGTCATACTTCGGCAACTGCACTTTATAGTTTCTGCCGAGTTACCTGGCGTATAGTCCACATTAAATATGTGATCCCTGTTATTCTTCCACACAACCACAAATCTCTGACTATTGGTCCCTGTCAGTCTATCAATTATCTCAAGCTCCTGTACCTTCTTCATATCTTGTTGTAACATATAAATGTTTGCCTGCGTGAATGCTTTGACAGCATACTGCTCAATGGTCTGACACTCAGTCACTGTTACTGGAAGAGTCTGTGAGGCCGTGTAGTCATCATAAGCTTCATTCTCACGGAGGTGAACAATACAATTCTCGTAGTGTACAATCATGTCAACGATCGCCATACCATAGTCAAGATGAAGGTGCAGGCTGGAGTTCAGACTCTCACTCCTCTGATTACTGCGCATACCAAGAAAAAGCCCACTAGACAAATATGATGCAGCCCAAAGCGTCCTCTTCATGTACATCCTATGGAGCCATGTTTTCGTTCTCTCCGCCTGCCATTTGCGCACAAACGCGGCCCATCTCTCCTCAAAAACCTTATGTGTAGTGGCATAGTACAATAATGCCCTGAACTCCTTCAATGACTTGTGGTTGAGGTGTTTCTGCATATTCTTTTCAATATGCCATGAACATAGACGATGCCACACGTCAGAAAGCACCTTCCTGATAGCCCTTATCATCGCTATATCTCCATCGATAATTACAGATTTGGGCCTCTTCTGACAGTTAGCTTTCAAGAACGTTTAAGCAACCAAACATATGTAGCCTCAGTCTCGTCTGAAACAATGGCACAGGCGAATACCGTAGTGCAATGGTGGTTGTTCAGACCCACAAAAGGAATGAACGGCATTCCATACATGTTCATCTTGTATGTGTTGTCGAAGACGACAACATCACCATAGTCAAGATAATTGTCGGTGAACCGGCGGATCTCGGGTAGGGGATCCCGAACTGTGCGTCTAGGCGGATGGTAACAGGAGACAAGGGACACGATGTTTTTACCCAGGTTCAGGCCCTCTCGATGGAGGTAAAACCCTACTCCTGCTTGATTAATATTGATGATATGGGTAGTACAAGAGTAGATCTACCACGAGATCAGAGAGGCTAAACCCTAGAAGCTAGCCTATGGTATGATTGTTGTTCGTCCTACGGACTAAAACCCTCCGGTTTATATAGGCACCGAAGAGGGTTAGGGTTACACAGAGTCGGTTACAACGGTAGAAGATCTACATATCCGTATCGCCAAGCTTGCCTTCCATGCCAAGGAAAGTCCCATCCGGACACGGGACGAAGTCTTCAATCTTGTATCTTCATAGTCCAGGAGTCCGGCCAAAGGCGATAGTTCGGCTATCCGGACACCCTCTAATCCAAGACTCCCTCAGTAGCCCCTGAACCAGGCTTCAATGACGACGAGTCCGGCGCGCATATTGTCTTCGGCATTGCAAGGCGGGTTCCTCCTCCGAATACTTCATAGAAGATTTTGAACACAAGGATAGTGTCCGGCTCTGTAAAATAAGTTCTACATACCACCGTAGAGAGAATAACATTTGGACGGATCTAATCTGCTGATGTATTCCGCAGCGCGACATCATGCCGCGGCCAAGCCTTCATTCGAATCGTTTTATTGTCCCACCTCAGCGCATTTAGTGAGGCAGTTTCCTTGGCATGTCTTGTCAAAGCAGAGATCGTGTCCCCTTATTCCGGGATTCTCATCAATATGGGCGTGGGTAACCCAATCGTGCCCGTTGGCACGCCCCCTCTATCAAGGGCGAGTCCCGAACGGTCACTGGGAAGGCTCTTGGTATTCAACCTCTTTATAAAGAGACCAAGGCCCCGCTCCTTTCTTTCAATCTCAATCGAATCCGCCCCTCGCCTCGAGTTCCAACACCCAAAGCTCCAGATTCAGGCGCTTCGGACCTTCGATGATGTCCGGCTCCAACCTGCAAGGCCGGTGGATGCCTTCCTCCATTACGGAGGAAGACGTGCTAAAGTTAAGAGATGCCAGGTATCTAACTGGCAAAATTTCGCATAGGGTACCTGCCCAAGGGCAGGTTATTCCCACTCCCAAGCCCGGCGAAAGCGTAGTGTTCGCGTCTCACTTTCTTCGGGTGCTAGGCTTCCCGACGGACCCCTTCGTGAGGGGGCTCATGTTTTATTATGGGTTGGAATTTCATGACTTGGATCCAGAGTCCATCCTCCATATCTCATCGTTCATTGTCGTATGCGAAGCCTTCCTCCGTGTTACCCCTCACTTCGGGTTGTGGCTCAAGACCTTCAAGGTGGAGCTGAAGATCATCAAGGGGCAGCAGGCAGAGTGCGGAAGGGCTGTTATAAGTAAGAATGTTGATGCTCCATGGCCCGAGGGCTTTTTTCAAGAGGAGCTCGGCCTATGGCAACAAGAGTGGTTTTATATCACAGTTCCCAGGGGCACCAAATGGGTGGCACCACCTGCCTTTCGCTCAGGTCCTCCATCGCGGCTGGCGTCATGGGTTAATAAAGGACTTGACTGGGGGCCATCCAAGGACGTGCCCTTGTTCCATGGACGCATTCGAGACCTCCTAGAGAGGGAGATCACTCTGGTTGTAGTAGCGCAGGTCATGCTGATTCGTCGCATCCTGCCCTATAAACGTCGCCCCCTCCGCCTGCGGGAATTTAACCCGGAGGGACCACGAGCTCTCCAACATTTTATGGGCGTGACGCCTGTGGAGATGTACAAGCTTCTCTTCGGATCACAAGCGATGTGTCCGGACTTGACCGAGGATGCAGTCTGAGCTACAATCGCCCGGATACTCAAGAAAGTAGCCATGTATCCGAACACACTATCCCGTATTTATTACGAACTTTGCCCTTTAAAAGAGTTGTTCCTTGAACAGGAGTGGATAGCAAAGGCAAAGTTAATCAGGTGTCCGAGCCCCCCTCCCTGAGACCATGCCGGATCCCGTGTTAACCAGGATGCTGGAGGTTGCGCCTTCGGAAGAGGGCGAAGGGGGGAACAAGGAAGCTACCGCCTCCGCAAAGGAGGCTGTCAGGAGAGGGGGGGTCAAGAATCCCTCCCTCCAAGGGAAGAAGAGGACCGCCTCTGAAGACCCGGAGACCATGGTCTCAAAGCGGGGGAAGAAATCTTCGCCAGAGGGTCCTGCGCCAAGAGATGCCTCGGTCGCATTATGCCCCCAAGGGGATCAGCCCTCTACCGAGTCGTAAGTAAAAAAAAGGGGGGTTTATTTTAAAATAAAGGATATCCCTGCCCAATTTCTGATGAAGATGACCGAATTTACCTTGTAGTTCGGATCTCAGCCCTTCTCAGAAGAGCTCATCTTCAGGGGATCTTCGTCCGGAGATGATAGAGAGCGAAACGCCTCCCCCTGTCGTACCATCTAGCGAGGTGGGCGACCCTGAGGTGTCATCGCGGAGCGCTTCTCCGAGTCCGGCGGGGCCGGAAGGCAGTCGCATGTCCCCTCAAAGCCCTCCGTGTCCGGCCTTCAAAAAAGGCCATCAGACGAGTCCGGCACCACCTGGTGTATGGTCGGGGGAGCTGAAGGATCTGCTCGGGCGAGCGTCTATCTCAGAAGATCACCGTGCGTTAATGGGTGCGGTGATTGAAAGGATCTCATCCGCTGAGAGCGGATTACACGAAGCCGTCAGAAGTTTACTGATAGGCTTTGAGGTACGCAAAATGATGTACCCTGTGACAGTTCCGCATATAACATGCACCCTGTGTACATAGTAGCCCCTGAGGCTCGGTGTGTTGTCAAAAAGGACAGCGCGCCGAGGATCATAATCCCAGGTATAATGTGTCGCCCTTCCTATGTAGGGGGCGAAGGGTCTGGTGGCTAGCCGGACTGAGGAATTTGCCGAACTAAAGCGGCAACTTGACGTGGCAGATGTCGACATCGCGCTTGTCAATAAGCGACTTAACGAGTCGCAAGGTATGCAATTTCTCTGCGGACACCTGGTAGGGGAGCTTGATGCCCGTGCCTTACAACATGTATGCTTGATGCAGATGGTGCCGCTGCCATGGAGAACCTACGGGCGGAGCTTGCCCGGGCCAAGGAACAGGCCAGAAAGAGTGATGCGGCTGCCTTAAAGGCGGCCGAAGAGCTAAAAGCCGAACAGGCTGCTCACTGCCGAAGCAAGGAGGAAGTGGCTGAGATGGCCGTGAAGTTGAAGAATGCTGCCGACCGCTGTAAGCTTCTTGAAAAAGAAGATCGAGCGGTGCAAGAGGACCTGAAGAAGGCCACTACCGAGGCCAAGGATGCTCGCTCTGCGATGAGAGCTATGAAGGAGGAGCTGCGTCAGGCCGGAGATATCGCGGCTGGAAAGCCCTTTCTGCTGCGGAGGAAATTCGTGAATGTGCTCAGTTGGACCGGCTGTGGAGTTCGGAGGATGCTTATCTGGACTTGGCGGCAAGTGCCGCGGACGCGGCCGAACACTTCCGAGATCAAAAGGATCACGAAATGGAAAAGGTTTTTTGGTCGCAGTTCCATAATCCAGAGCGCCCACTTCCATTAACCGATCGCTTGGCCGAATGGGCGGAGCTGAATAGGTTATCCGGACTTGCCATGAAGGATGTCGTGAGTCTTTTGTGGCCGAGAAGGCCCGAGCCGAAGAGTTATTTTGGCTTGGTGCAGCAGTTCCTTGGTGCGGTGCCGCATATCAACGCAATGAGGAGGTCGGCATGCATAGAGGGTGCGCGGATGGCTCTTGCCCGTGTCAAGACATACTGGGCGGAGATGAAGGCCACCGATATTGCATCCCAAGATTCGGACGGAAGCCGAGTACCTGTCGAGCACTATTTTCAGGAAGTTCTGCAGGGCGCTCATTTAATAGAGACACAGTGATCGAAGGATATTATGTTCGAATAACATGTATTATTGTGAAACAATATAAGAGCTTTTTATACTTGTGCCTTTCAAGAATTAAAATACCTCCTGTGCGGCCGCTAGTGTATATGTATATATAACCTGAAAGATGGCAGTCTTCGGCTTCAGCCCCCATGCATATAATGCGGGGGTGTTTGCGAAAAGGCGCATTTTCACACTTGATCCAATGTCTTGGTCCTATAATGAGGAGGTGGTAGCGCAGCAAACTAGGCAACCGGACTATAATGCTTTATCACTTTCACTTAGCCATAGGAGTTTGACAGTGGGGCTACGACATAGCCCCTAGGGGCACTGTGCTCACCCGAATTTGGGGCGCGTATGTGCCTGACCGGGAAACGGTCCTTCGTCAATGCGGAGGAATCCTATAGATTCCGGTGGGTCATCGAGTGGTTGACCAGTCTCACGTTATATCATGACAGTCAGTTTTTGGCTTTCTCTACTGAGGTGCTCGCCTGGCCGAACCGGGGCACAATCGCAGTAGTTCTCATGGTGTCGCCTTAGCCGATAGAGCGAAACGTAAGGCAGCAAAACACAGGAGCCGGGCAAACCCAACATTTGACCAAAGACATGATTCGGAGCTGATGCATATAAGGCCTAACTCGAGACGCCGAACACTCCCTAAGGTATTCGGTCTTTATGAGAACGGGCCGAACAATGCCCGTGGTAATAAGCCCCTGGTGTCCAGGTACACGCAAAATTCTAACGTGGCCCATGCCAAAATGTTAGCCTCCTCCTTGGTTATAGCAAGAAACCAGGGGATGTGTATCAACAAGAGATAGTAAAAAAGGTTTACGCAGGGTCTTAATCTGAAAAGAATCCTTGTCACGGGTCCCTACTGCACGTCTGCGCCTATGTCTCCGTTGTGCCGTATCTTGGACGGGTGTAGCACGGTGTTCATCTGGAAAAGAGAGGAACTTAGTTGAAAAAGATCGTGCAAAAATGTACGTTATAAAAAAAACAAAGTACAATTCAAAGAATGAATAAAATTGAGCTTTATTGTCTCTTGTTGTACATGCGCGGAGCCCCTTGTATGTTTACGCCGGACTCGTCTAACCGTGTCCGGGGTCCGAACGACCTACTTAGGTGCTTTGCTTAGTGAAGCTATTTTAGTGTGTGGCTGTCAAGGCAGTCACACAATCTTTCGCGCTCAAGGAACACTGGATATTTCCCTTTAGGGAGATGACGCCTTGTGGACCGGGCATTTTAAGTGTAAGGGATGCATAATGCGGTATTGCGTTAAAGCGGGCGAAAGCTTCGCGTCCCAGTAGTGCTTGATAGCTACTTGCAAATGGGGTGAGGTGGAAGGTTAAATTTTCGCGGCGGAAGTTGTCGGGTGAGCCGAACACAACTTCTAGCAGTAGAGAGCCCGTACAATGGGCATATGGGCCTGGCATTACCCCTTGAAAGGAAGTGTTGCTATGGCAAATTTTGGTTGGGTCTATCCCCATTTTGCGGATTATGTCTTGGTATAGCAGGTTTAGATCACTGTCGCCGTCCATGAGGACTTGTGTAAATTGGAGTCCGTCAATTATCGGATCTCATATCAAGGCAGTCCATCCTGCATTCCGGATACTTCTAGAGTAATCCTGATGGTCGAAGGTGATTGGTCTTAACAACCAGCTGCGGGACTCCTCTGGGATAGGCCGTGTGGCGCGAACCTCTTTGGGCACCGCTCTATTTTTCCCTTTTGTCACGTGAAGTGAGTTTACTGCTTTGACTTCTTATGGGAAATTCTTTTGTATTCCGATGCTCTGCTTGTGGGGGTCGTCATCGTCCTCGCTTGGTGTGTCAAGCTCGGCGTTGAGTTTGCCAGACTGCTTGAAGACCCAACAATCTCTGTGGGTATGGTTTGCAGGCTTCCTGGGAGTACTGTGGATTTGGCATATCTTGTCCAAGATTTTGTTTAAGTTAGATAGCTCGTCCCTGTTATCCTTAAGGGGCAGTTTTTTATGATTCCGCCGAGAGCTTTTGAATCCGGCGTTGACTGCCGTGCTCTTTGGGCTGTTTCCCTTTGTCCGGCGCTGGTCCTTGCTGCGTCGCGGTTTCCCGTTTCCATCCCTGACTTCGGATGCACTTGGGTCGCTGGTACTGCATCTTGCCAGCCAGCTATCCTCTCCCACGCAAAAGCGGGTCATGAGGCTTGTTAATGCGGCCATTGTTCTTGAATTTTCTTGGCCGAGGTGTCTGGCGAGCCATTCGTCTCGGACGTTGTGTTTGAAAGCTGCTAAGGCTTCGGCGTCCGGACAGTCGACTATTTGGTTCTTTTTAGTAAGGAATCTGTTCCAGAATTTTCGGGCTGACTCTCCGGGTTGTTGAGTTATGTGACTTAAATCGTCTGTGTCCGGAGGTCGGACATAGGTCCCTTGAAAATTTGCCCAAAAAGCATCCTCGAGCTCTTTCCAACTTCCAATGGTGTTTTCGGGGACGCTTTTGAGCCAATGCCAGGCTGGCCGTTTGAGCTTGAGGGGTAAGTATTTTATGGCGTGGAGGTCATCTCCTCTAGCCATGTGTATGTGGAGGATGTAATCCTCAATCCAGACTCCGGGGTCTGTTGTTCTGTCGTATGCCTCTATGTTTACGGGTTTGAATCCCGCTGGGAATTCATAATCTAGAACCTCATCGGTGAAACATAGGGGGTGTGCGGCACCTCTATATTTAGGTGTACCGTAGCATTCGGATACTTGATGTGTTGCATTGCTTACTAGAGCTTTCTTTCTTGGCCCGTAGATAGATCTGACTGGGCCATCTCTTTGATGTGAATCTGTATGCGGATCGCGTGCCGGCTTGTGTGCGGCACCGTTTGCCGTTCTATGTTTGCCATGGGGTCGTCTATCCGACCGGGTGGTCTCCCTGCTTTTTGATTGCGGGGGCTCTACGGCCTCCTCATCAAATTCGGGCAGTAGTTTTTGCTTCGGGTAGCTCTTCGTTCGGCGACTATCACCTTATTTGTCTGGGTGTTGAGTACTTTGCTCCATCTGATTCGGAGCGCCTCCTCCGCTATTTTGAGCTTCCGCATCTGCTTTTTCAGGCTACGCGCGGTGGCGACGAGCCTTTTGTGAAGGTTCTTCTGCTCCAGCAGCTTGTCCGGCATTAGATCATCTGGACTGTTATCTTCGCTGGGGACGAATTGTTTATCTGGGTTGTCCTGTTCGGACGGTTGCGCGATGGCATGTTCGTCGTCCACCGGTTCGCCCTGCTCTATGGCTGGGTCTGCATGGCTGCTCTTTTTGTCGAGGTGGGATTTTGAGCGGCGCTTACGTCGCCGTTTTGACTGCTTTTCGGGGGAATGATCCCTCGTGGCGTCCCGTTGTTCCTCATCGTCGCTTCCTTTAGGTGTGTCCACCATGTATACATCGTGAGATGAGGTGGTTGTCCATTGCCTTATAGGTGCTGGTTCATGCTTATCTCCTGCATCGTCGTCCATACCGTCGATGTCTTCGGAGTCGAAGTCGAGCACGTCGTTTAAGCTTTCGACAGTGGCTACGAAGTGGGTGGTGGGTGGGCTTTGAATTTCTTCATCATCCACATCCCAACCTTGCTGACCATAATCCGGCGGGGCTCTCCTGATAAAGAGAGAGACTTTAGTGAATTCAGGATGTCGCCAAAGGGCGAGTGATGAAAGATGTCCGTGGTGCTAAACTCCAGGATCGGCGCCCAATCGGATTCGATCGACAGGGGCGCGGAAGGTTCGGAATCCTGAGAGGAGTCCGGCACCTTGGAGTCACGAGCTTCGCAAAGGACAGGGTTGGTGTTCGGCGTAATCACCATAGAGATAGCATCCCCCGAGGAGGTGTCCAGCCACCCGTCCTCGGTCGGCGCAGTCAGCTCCGAACTAAGGGTCGGAGCGGACACTTGTGCGACCTCCAGGGCTCTGTCCGGCGGCAGAGCTAGATCGTGTCCATCATGACAGTGCGGCGCACTCGGCTGTGGCTTGAACCCGTCGAAGATCAAGTCTCCGCGGACGTCAGCCGTATAGTTCAAACTTCCAAATCTGACTTGATGGCCAGGGGCGTAGCTTTCAATCTTCTCCATATGGCCAAGCGAATTGGCCCGCAGTGCAAAGCCGCCGAATACGAAGATCTGTCCGGGGAGAAAAGTCTCACCCTGGAACCGCATCGTTGTTGATGATCGGAGGAGCCATCGGGCCTAAGGATGACGACACAGAGGAACTCTCAATGAAAGCACCAATGTCGGTGTCAAAACCGGCGGATCTCGGGTATGGGATCCCGAACTGTGCGTCTAGGCGGATGGTAACAGGAGACAAGGGACACGATGTTTTTACCCAGCTTCGGGCCCTCTCGATGGAGGTAAAACCCTACTCCTGCTTGATTAATATTGATGATATGGGTAGTACAAGAGTAGATCTACCACGAGATCAGAGAGGCTAAACCCTAGAAGCTAGCCTATGGTATGATTGTTGTTCGTCCTACGGACTAAAACCCTCCGGTTTATATAGGCACCGAAGAGTGTTAGGGTTACACAGAGTCAGTTACAATGGTAGAAGATCTACATATCCGTATCGCCAAGCTTGCCTTCCACGCCAAGGAAAGTCCCATCCGGACACGGCATGAAGTCTTCAATCTTGTATCTTCATAGTCCAGGAGTCCGGCCAAAGGCGATAGTTCGGCTATCCGGACACCCCCTAATCCAGGACTCCCTCAATAATCCCGGCGTGACTGCGAATCACACTAGAACAGGTTTTGGAGCCTGCCTTCAGCGTCAACTGTGTGCTCAAAGAAGAAATCTGGATCTTTGTCCTTTCTGGTCAACATGATTCTGATGGCAGTATCAGCATCACCTTGTGCAAGAAATTTCATCTTCTCCCTATAGCACATGTTATACAGCTTTGTCCTCTAAAACAATGACTTTGCATACGACCCATACCTGCTAATGATGTTGTCAAAAATAATATGTTTTCTTATCCCAGCTCCTGCCATAGCTAAGATCTTTGCTCTCTCAAATGCTTTGATCTGATTATGAGATCGGAGGAAAGGGACTTCGTCCGGTCGTGCAAGAATGTGGCTGTAATCATCGAAGAAACTGCTGACATACCAAAGATTAAGCTTTTTATCAAGCTTAACTGTCAAATGGGCTTCACAGAAGAATCAACTCTCCAGTCTAAGCCTGTGGGTCCGGCCTTCCATGGTACAGAACTTGGCCTGTCGTTTTCCTGCGGCGGAATAGAGATAACTCCTCAAGCGGACAGTCCTTGCACGATCCTTTGAATGTTTTAGTGAGTCCTTCCTGATGCTGAACCCACGTTCTCTCGCGTGCTTGTTGTAGAACGTGTACACCTCGTCTAATGACCTGAATGTCTTTACCATCACTGCCCAATGCCTATCAAGTGACTCTTGCTGATATTCATCATAGCACATGTCAAGGTCAAACTGATCATCATCACTATGCTCATCGTTCCCACTAGGACCATCAACACCTCCCTGCAAAATATGACATATAACCTTGCATGTCAATTTGTTCTTGTATTGTTACTTACCATAAATAATGTAAAGAACTTACTTGGCTACCGCTCCCACTACGAGATGCATCGACCTTGCTCGCGGCATTGTCATCATCTATATTATTACTCTTATTGTCGCCATTAGCATTTATCTGTGCACATGTAAAGTAAAATAAGTGGTAATACAATTTTAATGTCAATCATTGCCCTACAATTTTTTCAGCGTACCTGGCTCACACTATCTGCATAAAATTGTTCATCTATATCATATTCCTCATCGTCATCATTGCCATGTAGCTGTACAAATTTAAAAGGACATGTAAGTGTCAAAGAACTAGTTTGTATTCAATATGTTTTGGTCAACATTCAAGGCACTTACATTACCACTGTACGATTCATCCTGACTCGTATAGTTGTCTCCGAGAGGTTGGTTCGCATTCAATGACGAGGATCCATTATTGCTACCGGAATCATCACTGGCGTATCCGGTTTCTTGCTCCATCTATACACATACAAATAAGGTGTGAGATCAATGCCAACATTCCACAACATCATCGTGAATACAGTAAATTCATCAACAGTGACATGACTATGTGGCATGCATACAAATTTGAATGTACAAAATCATTAAGAGGTCACTACTCTCCTCTCTTATTCAGCCAAGTAGGGAATCATTTTGCATAAAAAAGCAATGGACAAATCAAAAAGAAAAAAAGAGCCAGAGAACCTACTCTCCGCCGTCGAGGGGTCCTCGCCTGGGGTCGACGCTGATGCGCTGCTGCCACCCACATTGTAGAGGGCGCGTACCAGGACAAAACATTGACGCGGGAGCGCTGGGCGTTTCACCGGCGACACGGCGCGTGGGTGACTACAGACGCCGTCCGTGCTCGCGACTAGACGGGCACATCGGGGTCGACGTCGTGATGGCGGTGGACCACGGCGGCGTTGATACCACTAGGGTTTCCTAGGCGGGATGGGGTGTTAGTTTCACGCGACACCGGCGACAAGGTGGGTGGGTGACTATGGACGCTACCCGACGTCGTGACGGCGGTGGACCACGGCGGCGTTGATGCTGCTAGGGTTTCGTAGGCGGGATGGGGTGTCGGGGTGGGGTGTCATTTTTTTCCTTTCCCGATCGAACTACCGAACGACACGATATGTGTACGACACGGGCGTATGGGGCGGGACGTACACGGGCGGCCGGCCCTACGATGGACAGCGGGTACACAAATACAAAATTTAGTATGGACAATACTACCCCTTCTACATTTATTGGGGGGTGTATCGAAGTACTTCTCGTTTGGTTTTTTGGATTTAACAACTACACTTACCCCAGAGCATGGGAGCGGCGTCAGCGACCTCCTCGGCGGGGGTGCCTCCCGCACGCGCCGGAGGATCTCCAACTTCGCCGCACGCTTCTCCCGTGGTCGTAGGCCCTGTCCGGCCTCCACCTTCACCGTGAAACAAGCCGCGCTCGCCGCCATCGGATTCTCGTCCTCGTCTGCCACGTCCATGGGTGTGCGTTGGAGACAGTGGAGGGGCTTGACCAGACCCTCGGTGAGGAGCGTGTCAAGCACCAAGCACCGATCGAAGTAGCCAATGCGGAGGCAGTGCTCCAGCACCGGCATGGGAGTGTGTTGTGCGGGTCAGCGGCACACAGTACGGCCACTAGTCGCGGGAGCTTCCCACGCACGTCCACCTCGTCCACCAGGGGCATCAGGTTCGCCGCCACCACCCCGTTGAGCGCACGCAGGGGCGCCGACAATGAGTGGGATGCCACGGCGGACACCCGCGCCGCTGCCGCGCACCCGTCGGCGAGCTCGCCCGGGTCCCAAAGCCGCCCCTCCACCTCTGTCTGCAGCCAGTTGTCGAACACCAGAGCCCTGACTCCCCACGGGACACCCGCCACACCGCGCCACACACACGGCTTGGCGCCGCCACCTGGGACGTGCCCAGCTAGTAACAGTCGTGCGTCCGCGGGTCGACACCGCCGCCGGGACGAGCCCGACTAGGAACAGCGCGCACGTCCTTTGCCTTGGAAAAAATTCAAGGAGAGATTAGTTGGTTAGCTTTTTGCATGTGTATGTGCATGAATTAGTCCTAAACTATTGGAGGTGTGTCAGTTTAGTGCTATAACGTTGAAACTATAGTTTTTGGTGCTAAAACTATTGATTTTGTGTCAGTTTAGTCCTATGACTTTGAAATTTCAACTTTAGGTCCTAAAACTATTGAAGTTGTGTTAGTTTAGTCCTATAACTTTAAAACTGCAGTCTTGGGTCCTAAAACCATGTATGTTTCTTCATCAGGTCTTAAGCTTGCATGGCCAGCATCTATGGTGCATTTTTTCAAATGAGCCCTTTATATGTGTTTTCTACCTCAAAGTGGTTCATACGCTTCCACGTCGCAGTGTGTGTTGCAACCTGCACGCCCACCACATGTGTGGCCTAGAGTCGCTGTGCACCCTTGCTAAGAGGTTCGCTGCACCCGTCAGGGAGACCCCAGCCAGTCCGCATGGAGGACGACATCCCCCACCCTTGGCACGGCCGCGGGGAAATCCCGAGCCAATCGGGATGGAGGACGCCATCCCACCGCTCTCCCTCTCTCTCTCTATCATGACATTGTCGTTGCCCCAACACCCTTGCTGTAGAGTTGGTCGTGCAGATTGTTGTTTTCGCACGAGCATGTCCATAGTTGGGGAATTGCTGCTGGTGCCAGACAACATGAAGGAGTGCATGAAAACCGTGAAGCTGTCGCAAAGGTAGGCCTCGCAACAACCACTGATGGGTAGCAATTGGAGGTTTTGCGAGGTGTTGTTATGCTACTGCGTGTTGAGGCAGAGATGATCAGTCTACTCTTCTCGTTGGAGCTCAAGCTGTCATGCCACTGATGGCCTGCAGTACGAATTTGTAGGACTAAATTGACACACCTCCAATAGTTTTAGAAGTAGTATTGAAGTTATAGGACTAACTGGAGCATCTTCAATAGTTTTAGGGCCTAAAACTTTCCAAAGTTTTTTTAGAGAAAAGGCGCCGACTGAGCCCGAGGAGAGCTCGAACCTAGCCCGGCTTTGAATTAACAAAGCATCAACCGTCCAGGATTACAGGGACACCACATTACAGAGGTAATGAATGCAAAGCAAAGCGGAAAGAAGATACAATGTACTAGGTAGAACAACATAATGGCAAGAACCGGAGCAAGCACAGCACCGTTGCCGACGACCAGCACTACGCGTACACCAACTAGCCAACTAAGAGCACTGGAGGCAGGCCACGCCGTGCAAGCATTGAGCGCCGGCAGCACCCACATGCCAAACTTGGGCAACACTTGCTCTGTCTTGACCGTCGCAAAGGGCCACCATGCTTTCACCCAGGATTGATGGGTACCGCATTGGCAACTAGCAGAGTGGCTACCACAGAGCCTAGCACAAGGTGCACGAGCTTCCATAGGAGAAGCAGACGACGTTGACCCAAGAACAACGGAAGACCAACCAGACGATGGCCAAAGACGGCAGTGGAACAATGGAGCACAGTACGCGTGCTGTCAACTGAAGGCGCGAATCCATGAAGAAGGCCAAAGAGGCATCACCATGCATCGGGCGAGGCCGAGCAAGATGTAGCAGGAAGACCAGGCCATCATGCTTCGTAACAGGGTCACCAACCGCACCACCGCCAAGAGCATATCTCGGACGCCGCCTTCAAGAAGGAGCACACCACTGAGGTGTCGTCGATGACCAAAACAGGGGAGGTACCGGCTTTCGCCGGAGCTCATGGAGGAGGCAGAAGGGTTCCATCCCAAAGCCTCCAGGAAGGGGATCGGCGCCAAAGGCGTCGACTTTGGGGGCCGCCGCACTGGCCAGGGTTTCCCCTGGAACATCACCCGAGTGCCAGATCCAGCGAACCGGCACGACGAAATGGTGGACAAAGCCACCAGGAACCACCACCGGCGCGGATCGGAGTGAATCAAACTGGAACCGAAGCTTCTTCATGGTGCTCGGCGTACTGCGGGGAGCCGTTGCCACACCGAAGACCGTGACCTCCTCGCTTCCCGCGTAGCCATGGAAGGACGCCCACCAGCACCTGTCGACGCCGCTTGCCGCCTAGGCCGCGTCGAGCACCACCGGCCGAGGCCGCCGCCCCGGGAGCCGCAACCCTCCATCCGAGGGGGAGGCGCCAGATCCCTGCCGCCACCTTCCTTCAAGGCCCGCACCAGCATCGAGCGCCCCTCTGGCAGCGGCGGAGGGAAGGGGGGAAGCGCGGCGGCGGTTGACCCGAGTCGCCTCAGAGGAGGCGACGTGGGGAGGGGAGAGGGGGGATCACAACTCAAAAAAACCTGAAACTCTTTAAAGTTATAGGATTAAACTAGCACACCTCCAATAATTTTAGAAGTTATGATGCATTTTAGAAGTTAGTTAGTGGCCTAATATGGTGGTCGGGTAGTGTGTGCGTGGAGTAGTGGTGTGTGCGGCCGCTGTGTTGTGTGCGTACGAGAGGCTAAAGGCTGCATCAGTTGTAAGTTGTTTGTTTGAGTCAAGCGAATAGAAGAGAGAAAAGCCGGCTGTGTGGCAGCGGCACAAAATTCTTCTGTGTTCTTCCTGTGTGTGACTGGGCGTAAGATCCAATAGGAAGGAGATGGCGCTCTCTTCTCCCCTCGTCCCCCTCTCTCCTGGGGCGTCGCCGTCCCGCGGCTCCCCCTCGTCGGTGTTCTTGCCTCATGCGGCTTCCCTCTCTCCCTCGTCCCTGAGGCCTCCTCCGGGCTCCTCGCCGGCGATGATCCCCGTTCTCTCCCTCTCTTTGGCTCCCCCGCCCCGTGCTGCGGCCCTGGTTGCGCCCCGGGCTAACAGATTTTGGGCGCTCGATTCAGAAGACTCTGGCTTGGATTCTGAGGCTCTTCCCCCTCCTTCTTGTCCGGCTCAGTTGGGTGGGGCGTCGGTTGCTCTGGCGGCGGGCCGCCGGTGCAAGTTTGCTCTGGGGGGCAGGGGGCGGCCGGTCGGGCCCGGTGTGGACACGGATGGATGGTGTCGCGTTGCTCGTGGTCGCCGGCGCGCTGCTTCCTGGTCTTTGGATGGGTTGCTGGTGGGCTTCGGGGAGGCGGTGGTGGTGTCGCCGGTGTCTTCCCCTCCGGCGGCTGCCCTTCCTGGCTCGTCTTCGGCCGTGGTCCCTGCTTCCTCGGCGGCGGCGACGCCGGTGCCAACCCTAGATCTGGGATCGGGGTTGGCGCTGGTGCCCCGGGCTGGGCCGCGGGTTCCTGTGGTGCATGTTGGGTTGTGTGGGCCTGTTTCGGTGCCTTTGTTGGCTTCCTCTTCTGACTCCCCCCCCCCTCCTGCCTGTGGCCCCTGGGCCGCGGCTAGCCCAGATTCAGCCCACTCCTCCCTCGGCTCCCCTTGGCGAGCGCGGCCTGGCTAGCTCTGGCTATATATGGGTTCGGAAGGGTGCAGTTCCCCCCTTTCTACGGTTTCCTGCTTCCTCCTCTGATCTGCGTCGGCGCCGCTCCCCCATCCGCTTCTTCGTTAGATCTACTCATCCCCCCCTCCTCCTTCCCTTCGCAATGGTGGCCGCGATGGATCGCTCCCGCGGGTCCTCCAGCGAGGCGGTCTCCGGCCAAAAGCGGGGGCGCGATGGCTTAGGCGACGCCGCCGCAGATCTGGAGTACGAGGCTGCGCTTCGTGCCAAGCTTCATGCCTTGCTCGCTCCGGGCGCGGGGGCTGCGACGGAGACGGCCGGTGCGTCCCCTCGGGCTTCTGGATCTGGGCCGTTGTTCCCTCCGCCTACCGCGTCTGGTGCCCCGGTGGCTGCGGTCGATCCCTGGGAGCAGGCGGCGCTGGGGAGTCGGGCGGGCTCCTCGGGGTCGTCCTCAACGCCTCCATCGTTGGGTGCGGTCCCCCGGGGCGGCGGGCCTCCGCGGGCGCCGGCGGTGGCTGGTGGTGGCCCATCTCGCTTCGTTCCTCGTGGCGCTTCGGGGCTCCCTGCTCGCCGTCCTGTTGGCGCTGCTGCGGGGCGTGGCGCCGGTGCTGGTGCTCCTGGTGATGGCATTCTCCCTCCTCCTTCCTCTTGAGGCCCTGGTCGCATCCCCCCTCATTCCCAGGTCTCCAACCCCATCCTCACATGCTTCGCGTGTCATCGCCCTGGTCACTTCCAATCCCACTGTGAAAACCCTCCCTTTTGCCTTATCTGTAGGGAGGACGGCCACCTCACAGTGGACTGTCAAAGCCGTGTCAAACCCCCTTCCTTCGTTCACTATGGTGTTGGCATCCCTGGCTGTTCTTTCTTTGCCCTAGATAGGGAGGTTCCAGTAGCTGCTCCTAACCCCTCGCTCTCCAATGTTGGTGTCATATCTGTTCAGGACAAGCGCATCTCCTCCCAGGTCCTTCTTGATGAGCTTCGGTTGTGGGATGAAGGCGGGTGGGATTGGCAGATCCGCCAGCTATCTGAATTTGAGTTTGTTGCTACCTTCCCTTCTAAAGAGAGTCTCCGCATGATTTCCTCATGTACCAGCTTCACGCTTCCTCTGAATCAGCTAGTGGTATCGGTTAAAGCTGCCTCCAATGGGTCCAAAGCTATTTATTCTCTGTCTGATGTTTGGGTGCTAGTGGAAGGTGTTCCTCCTAATATGCGTACAATGGCCTTCCTGATGGCTTTTGGGGTGCTCCTCGGAAAGCCCATCGAGGTTGATCAAGCCTCCCTGTCTGTTCTTGGACCAGCTCGTCTCCGGGTCTGGTGTGTTGACCATGTATGCATCCGTGGTTCTATTGACGTCTTCCCGGTGGCGGGTGGCTTTCGGCTTCGGGTCCGGGTGGAGGGTGCTCCTGGCCCAGCCTCGCCTCCCCCTCCCCCCCGCCTCCGGCCTCCGGCAATGATGACAAGAGCAAGGATGGTGATGAGTGCCCGGATGACTCGATGCAAGGCACGGATCCTTGCTTTACCTAGTCAGAATGGGATGGGCTGTCCCCTGAAGACCAAGATCTGCTGAAGGACGATGCTCCGGTGGGCGGCGAGGCACAGGACTCCATGCCAGGTTTGGGTGGTGGGGCCGCGGCCTCTCGTGGGACGAAGGGCACTCCTATCTCGGTGGCGTGCTCTAATCTTCCTGCTCACCGCACCTCCCCTTCGCTTTCTGGCATTGAAGACTTGCCCCAGGTTGGTCCGTCAGCGTCCAAGAAGAGAAAGAAATCATCGGTGAAGAAGTTCTCAGCTAAGAGCAGGGCATCCGGGGAGTCCATGCAGTCCGCGGCTGGGCTATGCCGCCGGTTGGAGGTGGATTTGGGTGCGGCCTCGGGCCCATCCTCGGCGGCCCCGTCCCCCGGTCATCCTCTCCCTGTGCATGTTCGCTCGCCAGCCTCTACTGCCCGCAAGAGTGGTCGAGTCTCCAACAGCAGCGAGCGTGTGGCTGACCGGGCGGCCCGGCGTGCGGCGGCTCAGGATCTTCCTTCTTCAAGTTCGCGCCCAGCTCCATCTTCTTCCTCTCCTAAGGGTCTGTCTCCTGTTCGTTTAGTTCTTCCTTCTCAGTCTGATGAACAGTTGTTTAAGATTTTAGATGATGTTGGGATTTGCTTAGATTCTAGTTTGGGATCCCCCTCTTCCTTACTTGATGTGATTAGGGCTAACGAGCTAGCTCAGGCGGACATTGCTAAAGCCAAGGAGGCTAGGGTAGGTGTGTCTGCCTCCCTGGTTGTGGCCGGGGGGGCTGTGGGGGAGGATGATAGGTGTCAGGTCTCCCCGGTTCAGAAACATGGGGCTGGGAAGCGCGCTAAACCCTGCAAGGCTCCGTGCAGGTCGAGTCTTAGAATTAAAAACCTCTCCTTCAGACAAAGGCCTTATTTTGGAACATCAGAGGTTTCTGCGCTAGGGGGCGCAGGGATCAACTCAAAGATTTGGTGCGATCTGAAAAAGTCGATTTTATTGGCCTTGTTCAGACCCTCAAACCCTCTTTCTCCCCAAGTGAACTTTCGGCTGTTGCTGGGATAGATAGATTTAATTGGAATTATGTGGCCTCTGTTGGTCAGTCGGGTGGCTTTCTTCTGGGCACTAAAAAGGATGTATTTGACTTTGTTACTTTTGACCATGGAAGCTACTGGGCTAGCACGGTGGTTTCCCATCGTTCCCTCAATTCTCTTCTCAAGATCATGGTGGTTTATGGCCCGGCAGACCATTCTCTTTCTTACATTTTCTTGGACGAGATTTATAATAAAATTGACTCCTGTCAGCTTCCCCTCTTGATTGGGGGCGATTTTAACCTGTTGAGATACCCCTCTGATAAGAGCTCCTCTAACTTCTCTTGGTCTCTGGCTGAGGCCTTCAATGCTTTCATCAGGGATACGGCCATTCGTGAAATACCTAGGGTTGGGGCCCGCTTCACATGGACTAACCGCCAAGTTTCCCTCATTCGCTCTGTTCTAGATAGGGTTTTTATCTACCCTGGCTGGGATGCTCTATTCCCTCGGGCTTGCTTACGTGCCCTTCCCACTGTAGGATCTGATCATGCCCCCCTAATCCTTGACGATGGGTCTCGTTCAGGTGGCTGCCAAAGGTTTCAATTTGATGCGTCTTGGCTCTTAGTGGAGGGATTTTCCACCTTGTTTGCTCAGAAAATTACGACCTTTCTATCCTCTCCTCGTTGTTCTTTTGGCCCAATGGATGATTGGCATCAAGTTTCCTATTGCCTGCGTAGATTTCTTAGAGGATGGTCTAAGAATCATTTTGCCGAGGCAAGGCGTGTCAAAGCGAGGTTGGTTGCCCAAATTGGTGATCTCGATAATCGTGCGGACAGATCCGGTCTCTCCGAGGCTGAACGGCAGCTCCGGTATGGCCTAGAAAAGGCTCTCCTGGATATTCACCAACAGGAGGAAGTTTATTGGAAGCAAAGAGGCACGATTAACTGGACTCTTAAGGGTGATGCGCCCACAGCCTATTTCTTCGCCATTGCTAATGGTAGACGTTGAAGATGCTTAATCGATAGCCTTCTGATCGATGGTGTTAGGGTTTTTGACCCTTCGGTCATTCTTCGCCATGTGGCTCAATTCTTCTCTAACTTGCTTGCGGCTAAACCTGAGCTGGGCTTTAAGCTTGCTCGGGCCTTCTGGCCTCCCCTTGAGCAGTTGTCGAGCGCTGACAATGATCTCCTGTTGACCCCTCCCCCCCCCCCTCTAAAGAGGAAATCTTCGAAACGATTCGGACTGCCAATTCGAATGCGGCTTCAGGCCCTGACGGCTTCTCCATTCCTTTTTTTCGGCATTTTTGGCCTCAGTTAAAAGGCCTTGTTAAAGCGATTATCCAAGGATTTTGGTTGGGCACTGTTGATATCTCGAGGCTTAACTACGCGGTTCTCACCCTTATCCCTAAAGTCAAAGGTGCTGATCTGATAACGCAATTTAGGCCAATTGCTCTAATTAACAACTTTGCGAAGATGCCAACTAAGGGCATGGCCACTAGAGTTTCCCCGATAGCCCACCGGGTCATTAGCCCTTTCCAATCTGCGTTCATTAAAGGGAGATTCATCTTGGATGGGGTGCTTTGCTTGCATGAGATAATTCATGATCTGTGGATTAAGGGAACCAAGGCTGTGGTCCTTAAGCTCGATTTTGAGAAGGCTTACGACTCAGTGAGTTGGAATTTTCTTCGCCAAGTTCTACTGGCTAAGGGCTTTGAGGGCCCGGTGATGCAACGTCTAATGCATCTTGTCTCTGGTGGGAACACGACTGTGGTTGTGAATGTCCAATCTAGTGATTTCTTTGCTAATGGTAGGGGCCTTAGACAAGGGGATCCAGTGTCCCCTCTGCTTTTCAATTTTGTTGCCGATGCTCTATCTCGTATCCTCTCTCGTGCAGCGCTGGCTGGGCACATCTCCCCGGTGAGCTCTCACCTTATTCCTCATGGCATTTCCCATCTTCAGTATGCGCTCAATGAGACCAGTCTCACTAATCTGAAATTTCTTCTTCTTTGCTTCGAAGCTCTTTCGGGTCTTAAAATTAACTTCTCTAAGAGCGAGGTCATTGTGACTGGGGTTTCTGATTTGGAAGCACAACGGGTTGCACATCTTCTGAACTGCTCCCTAGGATCTTACCCTCTCAAATACTTGGGCTTACCTATTTCCCCGTTTAAGCTCTTGGCAAAAGATTTTGCCCCGGTTGTCGCTAAAGTTTGCAATAGAGTTCTTCCTTGGAGAGGTCGTTATAACACGCAGGCGGGCAAGGTTGCCCTAACCAACTCGTGCCTCTCTTCTTTTCCGATGTTCCTTATGAGTTTCTACCTTATGTCCGGCGGGATTCACTCGGGTTTCGACAAGCATAGGGGTGCCTTTTACTGGAACTCCGCCGACAATAAACGCAAATATAGATTGGTTAGATGGAACCTCATTTGTCGTCCTAAGGACAAAGGGGGTCTTGGCATTATTAATACACGAGTCATGAACAATTGCCTTTTGATAAAATGGTGGTGGAAGATTATGTCTCTTGAGGAGCGCCCTATCTGGCTTTCGATTCTTAAATCTAAATATTTCCCTACCTCGAGCCCCATGTTCGCCTCAGCTTCTGGTGGCTCTCAATTTTGGCATCAACTTGTTAAAGTGCGGCCGATTTTCCGGTCCCTGGTTAAATTTGTTGTCAGGAATGGTATGTCCACCCGGTTTTGGTTAGACTGGTGGGTCGGGAATTCCATGTTTGCGGTAGCTTTTCCGTCCTTGTTTTCTTATTGTTCTGATCCCGAGATCTCTATCTTTGAGCTCTCGGTTCAGGGTTGGGTTTTAGATTTCCGGCGCTCTCTTTCCCCTGTGGAGTTGGAAGACTGGCAGCGCCTTACTGCTTGCTTCCCCCTGCTCTCGGAGGAAGAGGATTCTGTGGTGTGGCCCCTTACCTCTTCGGGCCGTTTTTCTGTTAAATCGGCTTACTCTAAGCTTATTTCTGGTGGCTGCTCTTTGAAGTTTAAGGATATCTGGTCAGCCCGCGTCCCCCCTAAGATTAAAATCTTCCTTTGGCAAGCTGTCCGAGGTAAACTCCCAGCGGCTGATCAAATTAAGAAGAGGAACGGGCCGGGCACTGATGGGTGCGAGCTATGTGGGGCTCTTGTGAACACTGAACATATCTTCTTCCACTGTTCCATAGCTAAATTCTTGTGGAGTTGCATCAGACTTTGGCTTCATGTGAATTGGACTCCCTCCTCCTTTGAGGATCTGAGGCGATATACTAACTCCTTATCAGGCCAGTCTAAGAGGGTCTTCTTGGTGGGCTGGACTGCGATCGGTTGGTCGTTGTGGACTACTAGGAACAAGTTCTCGATTGAGCACATTTTTCCGGCTAACCCTGTAAGTTGCTTATTTAAAGCCAATGTCTTTTTGCAGCAGTGGAGATCATTGACTAAGGAAGGGGACCTTCAGGCGTTCGACGTCATGCTATCCAAAATGAAATCTACGGCGTCTTCCCTGCTTCGGCGTTCTTCGAGGACGGCTTCCTAATTCCCCTGCTGGTTGTTTGCTGTTTTGCTAGCCTGCGTGCCATGTTTGGCTGGAGGCCTGTAATGCTACTTCGTTTCCTTGGCCGTTAAACTTATGTGGTGTTTGGTTTTGGTTGTTTAACTCTGCCTAGTGGCTTTATCTATAAAGTCGGGCTATCGCCTTTTCTCTAAAAAAAGATCCAATAGGAAGGAGCATTAACTTACGATCCAGCTGGAGCATAAAAGGGGGGATTTCACAACTTCGTCAGAGCATCTCCAGCCGTTCGGCCCCTCAGGACGCCGAAAAAGAGCGTCCTGGGGGTGCGCCGGCGATAAAATCGTCTCTAGGGCGGTTCGGCACCCAGCCGTTGCCCCCACGCGCCGAATTCAGCCCAGCTTTCGGCCCTAATATGTCCAGAAATGGCCCGATAACTGCGTGAATCGGTCCATATTCGGCGCGGTTCAGCGGGTTTCGGCGCCTATTTTCGCAAACAAATAGGAATCAATTAGCTCCTCACATAGTTCGGCGTGTTTTCGGCTTGTTTCATCACATAAATCAAAATAATTCACTACAAATTATATCGTTTAACAAATAAAAACTCAAGTTTCATCTCCATTCCCGGCCTCGCCCTTGAGCCTCCATAGGTGCTCCACCAGATCGTGTTGCAGTTCTTGATGCACCTGTGGGTCTCGGATTGAGGTAGTCAGTCCAGTTTGCCGGTAGCTGGTGATCAACTTGGGCAAGAGGACCCTGCAAGTAATATGGTTCAGTGTCAAACACTGGCTCTTCCTGCTAGCGCTGGGCGCAAAAACGGCTCGAGCCGGCGGAATTCGGCGTCCTGGGGGCCCGACTGGGCCATTTTTTGGCGTCGGCGCAAATAAATCGCCTGGGGAGGCCTTCCTGGGGGCGCGGCTGGAGATGCTCTCACCGGTCGCTTCCCTTTGGGGTCTCGACGGCTGTCCTTGGCGTACGCGTCCACGGCGGGCGGTGAGTCATCGTCCGTCGTGCTGTTGTTGTCGTCGTCGAAGGAGGACGACGAGATGAGGAACCCCACCATGTGGTGGGCAGTGCGGTTCTTCTCCGCCACGAGCCGGGCAGTTCTCTCTGTCGCCACCTCCTTCTACCGTGTTACCTTAGACGATTACTCGAGCGCCTGGCGGAGCGCCAATGTGTTCTTGCGAAGTTTAAGGTGGGCGTCGGTCCGCCGAGGTGTATGACTGCCGGATTGCGAGGCGG